>NW_015506981.1:5863-19093 GCF_001515645.1 Sinocyclocheilus grahami
CAGTGTTGGGGAAAGTTACTTTTAAAAGTAATGCATTACAATATTGCGTTACTCCTTAAAAAAGTAACGAGGCACGTTACTTAGTTACTTTTTATGGAAAGTAATGCGTTATATTACTTTTGGGTTACTTTCGCATTACTTTTTAAATATAAGCAGGGCTTGATTATTTTTTATATAAGAAGTTCTATTTATAGCAAATGTAAAAGCCCTTAACACCAAAAAGTGTAATGAATAAACCTCAGGCTGAAGCAAAAGTAAATTCACGTCTGTACAGTAGAACGCAGGAGAAGAAACACTCTTCAGCAAAAAAAAAACAAAGCACAAATGTTAGTTTATCTAAAGTCATTTTTGCTTATTAGTATGGTTGAACTGGATCTTCAAAGGTCAGCAGCAAAGACATTGGTTAATAAAACGGGATTAAATACATTTGTGTTATTTAACATATTTAATTATTGCAGGTTTGCGTCATATTCTGTTTTAATTAATTTTGATGAATACTAAATCTGTTTTTTGTGAGTGGGATGAATTAATGCACATTCACATTTAGTCTAGAACTACAGTAACATCATGTTCACACAGCGCACACAACGCCTCTGTGCTTCCGATTTCTCCCAATATGGGGACAGGAGACTTGTTAGTCAATAAATGGGAAAACTCAGATATTTTCTTGTAAGTTAAAAAAGTAATGTGTTACTTTACTAGTTACTTGAAAAAAGTAATCTGATTACGTAACTCGCGTTACTTGTAATGAGTTACCCCCAACACTGTTCCTTACACATCTGCTCTGTCTGTCTGTCTACAGCTTTCTGATCTCTGGAGACGGGATGGTGTATGAAGGGCGAGGATGGGGGGTTGTAGGGGCCCACGCAAAGGAACACAACTTCAATTCTGTTGGCATCGCATTCATGGGCAACTTCAACGGTGAGAACGTGACTATTTCTATATTATCACATTAAATTTCATGTTTTAATTATTGTTCTTTGTGGTGTTCACACTATATATTACTGTATCTATTGTTCTGTTGTGATTTTTTTGTGGATTTGTAAATGGAAATAGTTGTGCATAAGAATTCAATTGCACTTTATTTATGAAGTAATGACTTGTCTAAATGAAGCAAACTATACAATACAAATGAACCAAAATTCACACATTATAAAGCAAATTTCTGTTTGACTGTAGATGAATTGCCCAGTTCTGCATCGCTGTCTGCTCTGCTGAGACTGCTGCACATTGGAGTGCTTCACGGTTATGTGCAACCCAATTTTGTGCTTGTGGGACACAGAGACGTGGCAAAAACTGAGTGCCCGGGGAAAAATGTATATGCTTTACTACCAAAACTAAGAGACCAATTACAAAACCAGTGACCTCTTTTCTATGCATAAGTTGCATTAAATCCCTGCTGTGTGTGTAGCAATGTGTGAATGTGAAAATGTATGATAGGTTTATTTTTGCTCTAAAATGTTACATTTTACAGTCTTGTGTGCCTTGTTAAAATCCCTTGTCAAAATATCCTAAAGTAATACTAATGGATAGATTTTTATCAAAATTTGGAACCAATTCTGAAGGACATAATTAAGAGTCCAATCAAACAAGATCCTACTGGAGGGAAAGAATCTGAAAAATAGAAAATTATTTTTATCCAGAGGATTCATCTTGTTTGATCCCTTTAAGATGAATAGAAATTATAATAGAAATCCCATTAGCAGTCTTTATTATTTTTGATGAGGGATATTTTACAGATGATTTCTTTCAAGACTAGACTTGAAATCTCCAAAATGGTTCAAATAGTTCAAATGGACTGTACAGTAATGTGCAATAAATTAGTACTCAGGTATGGCCAATTAACCGAGGGTGTCAAATATCCTAGAAAATTAAAAGGTTTGCAAATACACCTTTCTATTTTTTTGTCCCAGTGACATATTGTGCATCAGTGCCTTTCTATGAGGTACAATCAGTGCTCATCTTTGTGTCTGTGATTTTATCATTAAACTCATATTTATTATTACTGTTTCCCCACTTGTATTTCCTCTTTCACCTCATTTATACTTGTATGCGTTGAAATATCATTATTTTACTTTATCTGTTAGTCTGTTTAGTCATTGATGCAAGCACTGAAACCAAACATAACGGATTCTGAATTAGAGAACAAAACTGATTTTGTTTAATTTAATTTTAACATAAAGCTACATTTATATTCTATAGGCTAGTAGGCCTAATTTTATGCGCAAAATTACAACACACTCTGTGATAGACTGTAACCACAGTACTCTTTGTACTTGACATTAATTTAGCTACAGTTTAAGAAGTAGACTTCAAAACAACGTTGAAGCAGACGAACAAATTAGGCCTATATCAAAGTCTGAAGCAAGAGGAGTTACGGACGTTAAAACAAAATGTGTTTCAACACTCCCCAGTCATAGGGCTACTACACGTAGCCTACTCATTCAGTATAGGGCCAGGCTATACACTCTTAAAAATAAAGGGGCTTCACGATGCCATAGAAGAACCTTTTGTCTAAATGGTTCCATAAAGAACCTTTAACATCTGAAGAACCTTTCTGTTTCACAAAAGGTTCTTTGTGGCGAAAGAAGGTTCTTCAGATTATAAAAAGGTAAGAAAGAGATGGTTCTTTAAAGAACCTTTGACTGAATGGTTCTTTGTGGAACCAAAAATGGTTCTTCTATGATGTATGCGTTGATACCAAACATAACGGATTCTGAATTAGAGAACAAAACTGATTTTGTTTAATTTAATTTTAACATAAAGCTACATTTATATTCTATAGGCTAGTAGGCCTAATTTTATGCGCAAAATTACAACACACTCTGTGATAGACTGTAACCACAGTACTCTTTGTACTTGACATTAATTTAGCTACAGTTTAAGAAGTAGACTTCAAAACAACGTTGAAGCAGACGAACAAATTAGGCCTATATCAAAGTCTGAAGCAAGAGGAGTTACGGACGTTAAAACAAAATGTGTTTCAACACTCCCCAGTCATAGGGCTACTACACGTAGCCTACTCATTCAGTATAGGGCCAGGCTATACACTCTTAAAAATAAAGGGGCTTCACGATGCCATAGAAGAACCTTTTGTCTAAATGGTTCCATAAAGAACCTTTAACATCTGAAGAACCTTTCTGTTTCACAAAAGGTTCTTTGTGGCGAAAGAAGGTTCTTCAGATTATAAAAAGATAAGAAAGAGATGGTTCTTTAAAGAACCTTTGACTGAATGGTTCTTTGTGGAACCAAAAATGGTTCTTCTATGGCATCGCTTGAAGAACCTTTTAAGCACCTTTGTTTTTAAGAGTGTAGGATAGGCCTACTGTATTTTTTGCACTGTAAGTTCACGACAGGCTCCCTTATGGAGCCGAGGGCATCCTCCAGAGATTAGGGTTCATGTCCATCCTAAACTGTTTGTTTACTCACATCTCCAAGTGTTGTCGCATATCTGAACTCCTTAAGCATAACGTCTTTTTTTTTTGCCTCACTCGTTTCTGACAGGCGTTCAGTCAGATGAGTGTGTAAACAGAAGGGCGGTCTCAGGTGTGAGAGGCTTGAGTTTCACCGGCTTCCGAAGTCTTATACTCGAGCCTTCGAGTTCATTGATCAGTCAGAGAGATTGCCTGCATGTGCTGGAAACTTATCCGGTCTTTGTTTTGTTTTTATCGAGCGTTTCTGAAGAATGAACGGCCGCTTTCCAGGGGTTTTTAGGGGTCACTTTGGTTGAACTTTTAAGTTCTGTTGGACACCTTTAGGAGCGTGTTTGTATCGTTAAACATGGAGGAACTAAAAGCCACCGTGGGGTTTTCCCACAAGTCCTCATTCAGCATCAGCAGCTTACTGCTCCGACACGAGCGAGCGAGAACCGACGCTACCGCCGCGCCAGAAGCACCTTGCCCCCGCGCCGCGAGGCCGCCTGCGCGCTCCAATCAGCCAAATGACGGAAAACACAAACCTATTCGAGAGCGGAACGACTTGGCGACCAGACCGGATAAAGAAGAGGTAGCTGGAGAGCCAAAGTGTGAAGGAACTGATGGACAGGAGAAGAAGAGTAAACCCGATAAGCCTCCGTTCAGTTATAACGCGCTTATCATGATGGCCATCCGCCAGAGTCCGGAGCGACGGCTCACCCTCAACGGCATCTATGAGTTCATCATAGGCAACTTCCCGTACTACCGAGAAAACAGGCAGGGCTGGCAGAACTCCATCCGACACAACCTGAGCCTTAACAAGTGCTTCGTCAAGGTCCCGCGCCACTACGACGACCCCGGAAAAGGCAACTACTGGATGCTGGACCCGTCCAGTGATGATGTGTTCATCGGCGTCATATAAATGCAGCCTTGATGAACATAAGATACTTTTATTCAATCTTAATTATTCAATTGTTTTTGACCTGTAATGTATTGTTAACAAGCAGTTCACGTGCAATATTTTTATGCATTCATTTTCTGTGAGGCCAAATATTTGTGGCCAAAACCAATACAATTTTCTTTTGCAATTTTCAGACTCAAAAATCAAAAATACATTGCACTGGAACAAAACTATAGTTACCCAAAGTATTTTAAGCAAATGATGTCAACATGTTGACCTTAAAAACAAAAAAGGAAGTAGCTAAAGGAAACAATAATGTTTTGTTATGCTGACCACATATGTCTCATTTTTGATGCTATCTTGTTTTTTAATGCCGAGTAGTTTGAGTGACGTGTATATACAATGCAAAAAGATTAACTGCATGATTCTGTCCAGTGCTTTTCCGTATGTTAGGTGTCTTCGTGTTGTTCAGCATTTACAGCCACTCACTTGTAGAATACACAGCAAACATTAGGCTTACTGTGCAGCCTACAATCCTACATATTACATTACACTAAACACTGGTGAACTTCAGCTCACCTCTCAATATTACCGGAGAAGAGCAGGAACACGCAGACGTGTAAAGACGCCTCTCAGGACAGCTTCACTGTAACCTTACTGGAAAACTGTTGGCAAACTATGATCTCTGATGCAAAAGATAGCTGTAACATTTGCTGAGTAATTATGTAATTTGTCTGCAGGGCAATGGGAGGCAGAAATGAAGAGAGAATTTGAGCGGTAAACAAACAGACAGGTGTAGAGACGCCCAAAGGCAGCTGTAAGTTGATACTATTTTCCTTTAATTTGTGTCATAAATATCATCCTCTTTTTGACAGGTATGAATAACGAGTTCTACACCCCTCCATCACACTATGTACAGCCTGCAAAAGAAACAGCTGAGATATAAATCAAAATCTTTTGAGCATGTGCTTCTCAACATGATGCCCTGAAGCTGGTAGGAGTCCATTGACACATGTGTTAGACCACACACACACACACACACACACACACACACACACACATGCTTACTAAGGTCTTCAAACTTACTTCAAGGTTTTCAAGCATTTTGATTTAAATGTTTTGCTGTATAAAGACCCATTCAGTCTGGTGGGGTGGCGTGGGGGGGTGGCCAACCAGATTTCAGGGGGGTCCGGGGTGCCACCCTTGGCCACCATGTAGACACGCCCCTGCTGTTATGCAAAGCTGAATTTTCAGCATCATTACTTCAGTGTTCAGTGTAACATGATCCTTCAGAAATCATTCCAATATGTTGATTTGGTGCTCAAGAAACATTTCCTATTATTATCAATGTTGAAAGAGAGAAATTAATATTCAGCATTACATGACTCTGACAGAAGCAACATTTAGATGTTACAAAAGATTTCTATTTTAAAATAAATGCTGCTCTTTTGAGCTTTCTATTAATCAAAGAATCTCGAAAAATGTATCACAGTTCCCACAAAAAGAAATATTAAGCAGCAAACACAGTTTTTAACATTATTAATAATTAAGCACCAGTAATAATTGCTAATAACTGAGTACCAAATCAGTACATCAGAATGATTTCCGAAGGATCATGCGGCACTGAAGATTACAGGAATCACAGGAATAAATTCAATTTTTTCCAAAAGAAAAAAAGCAATATTTCAAAAATGACTGTTTTTACTGTTAAAGACTTCTATAGTTTTGACCAGTAGTGTATGTTTTGTTTATGTATAATTTCCCCAATTGAGGATGTCCTTAGACATCCCAAAATGGAGGTCTTATCAAATTGAACTAACTTCTTGGTACATACTGTCCCCAAAATATAGCTAAATAAACCCACACACAGACTGAAGGAGGTTTTAAGCACAGCCGCTCTCCTTGAACAACTTTGATCATGGTTAGATTCCACTCTCTGGTTTCTGTTTGTAGAGAGTGCTTGTAAGAGTCTAAAGATGCTTGGTGGTATTCGAGAGAGAAACCAGTCCGGGAGGAAGGAAGTGATCTGGAGAGGGGAAAACATAAGCCGATGTACTTGAAAGACTAACGGTAGTTAAGCTTTGCAAACTAATTCCACAGACATGATCCTCAAATCTCCACACTATAGGGTGCGATTATCCCGAGCAAACTCACCACCCTGTGAAATCACATGGGTGGGATAGTGGCTCGCGGGCGCCCGCCTGTCTCTAAGCAGTAAGCCAATCCCCTGGAGTTTGAGCTCTGTACAGACACACATCTCTGTCTGTCTCACAAACTCACCCCATCATACAGCCGTCTTCCCTGTCAGTCATCACACATAACAAAGAGATGTCTGTTAGGTCTACACACCTGAACCCTGCACCATGAATATTACCCCACACCACGGCTAAGAGGCCAGACACAATCTTCTGTTATCGATACATGAATACTTCAATGAGGCAGAACACTAGATCAGGCTGCTTCGTTTCATGACAGCAAAATATTGTAAAAGTAACAAAGAATTTAAAGCATATAGTGTCTCAGAGCACACACACACACACACACACACACACACACACTTTATGACCAATACATATTTTGATGAACTATTCAATATGTGTATTGATAGATACAGTAAAAAAAATAATAATAATATATATATATATAAATAATATATCAAAAAATGTATATACAGTACATATATATATATATAAACAGATTATATCTAGTAATTTGTAATGGCAACCTGTCAATAAATAATACACTTACACTGCCGTTCAAAAGTTTGGGATCAGTCAGATTTTTTATGTTTTTAAAGAAGTTTCTTATGCTCATCAAGGCTGTATCTATTTGAGCAAAAATGCAGAATAAATAATAATTTTGTGAAATATTGTTGCAATTTAAAATAACAGTTTTCTGTTTTAATATGCTTCAAAATAGAATTTATTCCTGTGAAGAAAAACTGAATTTTCAGCATCATTACTCCAGTCTTCAGTGTCACATGATCCTTCAGAAATCATTCTAATATGCTGATTTATAATCAATGTTGGAAACAGTTGTGCCGCTCAATATTTTTTGGGACATGTGATACGTTTTTTTCAGGATTCTTTGATAAATAAAAAGTTTTTAAAAAAAGTGTATTCCGTGTGACAATATACACTATTCAAAAGTTTGGGGTCAGTCATTTTTTTTCTTTCTTTTATTTTTCTATTTATTATTATTATTATTTTTTTTTTTTTTTACAGAAATTAATACTTTTATTGAGCAAGGATGTGTTAAATGGATAAAAAGTGATAGTAAAGATTGTAAGAAACGATTTCTATTTTGAATAAATGCTGTTCTTTGAACTTTTTATTCGCCAAAGAATAAAAAAGTCAAATATTAAGCAGCACAACAGTTGCAACACTGATTATAAATCAGCATATTAGAATGATTTCTGAAGGATCATGTGACACTGAAGACTGGAGTAATGATGCTGAAAATTCAGCGCTGCGTCGCAGAAATAAATACAATTTTAAAATCTATTAAAATAGGAAACCAATATTAGAAATTGCAATAATATTTCACAATATTACTGTATTTTTGATCAAATAAATACAGCCTTTATTAGCAAAAGAGACTCCATTAAAAGACATAAAAAATCTTACCGTTCCCAAACTCACGTTAGAAAAATGAAATGACCTGACACTATTGAACTATTATTATTGTTGTTTCGTAATAATTCTATTTTAGATTTCTGCAGGCTATAAAACACAGAATATCATAAATTCTTAATTTTACTTTAAATGAAATCATTACTTATAATTGACCTAATACAATTCTATATAAACCCTAAAAACAAGTTTATAAATTTACATTGCGGGTGAAAACCGGAACCGGAACTTACTGCTGAGAAAGGCGGCACAGACCCGGAAGTGACTTTAACGTCGTTGAGAAATCGTGAGGCGCCTGTGTGCAGCTGCTTTTATTTCACTGAAGACCGTTGACACGCCGAAACCTACTTAAACATGTAAGTTAACTCTTCTGGACACAGTATAGCATTATAAGTGTTTGAGCGATACTGCCGAGACGTAAATAGTCGCTTTGTCGTTGTATGACCGCTGAAGAAGTCATTTAGCAAGACTAATGCTAATGCTAATCTTCGATTGCACTGCTAATTAGGATTCTCCTCTCTAAGTGAATACACATATAATCTTTATGTTTGTTTGGTAAGCGGTTTTTCCTTTGTGCAATTTATTGGTTATTGGTTGTGCTTCTCATTCTGTGCTCTTTATTTCGGAATCGTTATACTGTTCATTTGCTGGTGTGTTTAATGTTTATAGCGATTTCTTACACTATAAAAAGAAAGCTTTTAGATTTGTGGTGTTTTAGGTATGAATTCTTCATAACTGTATGCATGCACTGTAAGCTGGGATATCCATCTCAGCTCTGCATTCAGACATTTGTACCTCTTCAAGTTCCTTGTTCTCTTTATTAGGAGTTTGTTAAACAAGCCCAAATCTGAGATGACCCCAGAGGAGCTCCAGAAGCGAGAGGAGGAAGAGTTTAACACCGGTCCACTTTCAGTGCTCACCCAGTCTGTAAAGAACAACACACAGGTTCTGATCAACTGCCGCAACAATAAGAAGCTGCTGGGCAGAGTCAAAGCATTCGACAGGTACCTGATGTGTTCGACTTACGATACACGTTGTAACTATAAACTAGTTTTAGTTACATGCACAGATTTCTGTCGATCATTTTCTATTTATTATTATTATTATTTTTTTTTTTTTTTACAGAAATTAATACTTTTATTGAGCAAGGATGTGTTAAATGGATAAAAAGTGATAGTAAAGATTGTAAGAAACGATTTCTATTTTGAACAAATGCTGTTCTTTGAACTTTTTATTCGCCAAAGAATAAAAAAGTCAAATATTAAGCAGCACAACAGTTGCAACACTGATTATAAATCAGCATATTAGAATGATTTCTGAAGGATCATGTGACACTGAAGACTGGAGTAATGATGCTGAAAATTCAGCGCTGCGTCGCAGAAATAAATACAATTTTAAAATCTATTAAAATAGGAAACCAATATTAGAAATTGCAATAATATTTCACAATATTACTGTATTTTTGATCAAATAAATACAGCCTTTATTAGCAAAAGAGACTCCATTAAAAGACATAAAAAATCTTACCGTTCCCAAACTCACGTTAGAAAAATGAAATGACCTGACACTATTGAACTATTATTATTGTTGTTTCGTAATTCTATTTTAGATTTCTGCAGGCTATAAAACACAGAATATCATAAATTCTTAATTTTACTTTAAATGAAATCATTACTTATAATTGACCTAATACAATTCTATATAAACCCTAAAAACAAGTTTATAAATTTACATTGCGGGTGAAAACCGGAACCGGAACTTACTGCTGAGAAAGGCGGCACAGACCCGGAAGTGACTTTAACGTCGTTGAGAAATCGTGAGGCGCCTGTGTGCAGCTGCTTTTATTTCACTGAAGACCGTTGACACGCCGAAACCTACTTAAACATGTAAGTTAACTCTTCTGGACACAGTATAGCATTATAAGTGTTTGAGCGATACTGCCGAGACGTAAATAGTCGCTTTGTCGTTGTATGACCGCTGAAGAAGTCATTTAGCAAGACTAATGCTAATGCTAATCTTCGATTGCACTGCTAATTAGGATTCTCCTCTCTAAGTGAATACACATATAATCTTTATGTTTGTTTGGTAAGCGGTTTTTCCTTTGTGCAATTTATTGGTTATTGGTTGTGCTTCTCATTCTGTGCTCTTTATTTCGGAATCGTTATACTGTTCATTTGCTGGTGTGTTTAATGTTTATAGCGATTTCTTACACTATAAAAAGAAAGCTTTTAGATTTGTGGTGTTTTAGGTATGAATTCTTCATAACTGTATGCATGCACTGTAAGCTGGGATATCCATCTCAGCTCTGCATTCAGACATTTGTACCTCTTCAAGTTCCTTGTTCTCTTTATTAGGAGTTTGTTAAACAAGCCCAAATCTGAGATGACCCCAGAGGAGCTCCAGAAGCGAGAGGAGGAAGAGTTTAACACCGGTCCACTTTCAGTGCTCACCCAGTCTGTAAAGAACAACACACAGGTTCTGATCAACTGCCGCAACAATAAGAAGCTGCTGGGCAGAGTCAAAGCATTCGACAGGTACCTGATGTGTTCGACTTACGATACACGTTGTAACTATAAACTAGTTTTAGTTACATGCACAGATTTCTGTCGATCATTATGCATTGTTCATATAACACGCACGCACAAAAGCTTGCCAAGACAGTAGGTCTCATTTAATAATAATTGTGTGGATTTTCATATTCGTACGCACAGGAAAATGTCATCCCAAATACAGTACGCACAAGGATTTGTACTTAGCCTTGTTGTAACGGTAATGAATTTGAGTGTTCTAAATGAGCATGAAATAATAATAATCTGCATTAAACATACCCAATTCATTGCTATCTAAGGGCTTTCCATACCTTTCATTTACAGCTTTTCATCGCTTTTAGTAAACATGTGACTTGCTCTCTCGCCTACAATATGCGCAGCAATATTCCCAAGCGATGTCAAGTGTGCCATCCTCAAAAAAACACAGTAAACACCTTTTATACAGAGCCAGATTACAGATCTCTCCTTAGCCAGCTGTACGTTTACATTTAGTCATTTAGCAGACGCTTTTATCCAAAGCGACTTACAAATGAGGACATATGCATAGATGCAGTGTTATATAGGGAACCCTTGGAGCTTGAACTATAACAGTTTTTCTTACCTCCTTTACTGTGTGTATATATAAGTATAAGATGAAATATCTATGTCTAATATCTAATAATTTCATCTTAACATGATTATGACGGGAGCATGAGTTTTGCATTCTTGTGGTTTCAGTTTCTACATTTTAAGTAAATTTGAGTGTGATTGTTACTGGTGAATCATGATATCAAACCTTTTTTCTTTTTACCCCTAAGAAAGTAAGTATATCATGTGTACGTTTGTAGCACAGTACTGTCATATCACATACACAATACGCATTTTTCTAATCTGAATGTAATTGTACTTTACCTTGCAATTATTATTCTTTTTTGTTTAACATATAATTGATGATTTCCGTCACCTCCGATAGGATTTAAATTCAGATTTATCGCAGTCAGAATGAAAAGACACGCATGCTTTTAAGTCAGCTGTAGAGAAACAGCTACTGAAAAATGTATGGGGTCACGTCATATTTAGATAAAAGTGGTAAAAAAAAAAAATTCTCTCATCTCTGGATTTTCAGGCATTGTAACATGGTTCTAGAGAATGTCAAAGAAATGTGGACGGAGGTGCCCAAGAGTGGCAAGGGCAAGAAGAAGTCCAAACCAGTGAACAAGGATCGGTACATCTCAAAGATGTTCCTGAGAGGCGATTCAGTCATCGTGGTGCTGAGAAACCCACTCATCACCGGGAAATAAACCTGACATGTAACACGTCTGTTCAAGTACAGGCGATCTCCTGGACACTCATTGACCGCGTTAAAGTGTTTGAGCGAATTAAGTGTTTTGCAATCGAGGAACAGTACAGTTTGCCTTGTGCTGCAAAAATTGTATTTTGATTTGAAATGTTTAGCATCATTATGAGAGATTGTCTGGTCAAAGAAAAGATACGGAAAGATGCCATTTGAACCGTTTTTGTTTAAGTTGTATAAAAATTTGCTTTTTTTCTAAATAAACTTTTGGATATTCAAACCTCTAAATCTATTGTATGATTCGTTCAGAAATGGACCGTTTACAGACAAAGCAGAAAGTGTGTTCATCAGACAAAAGTTTCACGTTGCTGTTTGTCCTCTTTACTCCACTCTCGCTGTCTGGTGCCCCTCTCATCCTCTCTGTCCCCCTCCCTCCATCCGACTCTCATTTGGTAGAGTCCCTTGGCAGCAGCTTGGGTGTCAGTTTAGATTTCAGCAGGCAGCACTCAATAAGTGACAAACTGCCGTTTAAAGCTCTCTGCATTATTAATGTGACCAGATGTGCTGACTGTCACTTCACACCCCTGCCCTCCACCGTGGGCTCCGCTGACCCCTCGTACTAAAAGACATTTTAAACCATTCCTTTTTGTTTAAACTGATTTGATGTTTTTGAAAATTACAGAAATGTACGTTTTGAAAAATTAGAATAGGCTTTCTGAATGGGGTTTACCATGGTTAAAAAAACAAAAACATCTAGATTTAATTGTTTTAAAAGTATATATGGACAAAAGGGTTATCTCGGGACTTGACCTGAGAGGACAGTCTCAGGAAATCACTTAAATATTCAGTGGAACGGTGAAAATCTAACACTGTGTATCAGTTTGGGTTATTGTGATCCACTGGTATCATATTTATTAATTTTTTTAATGTGTTTTAATACAAAACTGGTTAAAACGAATGTAAACTGATGGAATCTGCTTGGATATGGTATATCAATTGTTAATCAGGGCTAGATTAAAATATTTAGATTTAGTCATTTTATTAATGTTTGATTAGGCAGTCATCACTATATTTATTGCTCATATATATATATTTTTAATTTACACTGCTGTTCAAAAGCTTGGGGTCAGTGTGTTTTATTTTAAATAGTTTAACTTTTTTGTAAGCAAATAATTATTATATTCAGCAAGGATGCATTGAGTTCAGCAAAAGTGACAGTAAATAAATACTGTTTCAAATAAATGCTGTTCTTTTGAGCCTTATATTCATCAAAAAATTTAAAGTTCCAGTGTAAAAAAAGGTATTAAATTGTCTATAAAAAAAAATCAGGATATTAGAATGATTTCTAAAGGATCATGTGAAACTAAAAACTGAAGTATTGCTGCTGAAAATTCAGCTTTGATAACATGAATAAATAAAACGTATAAAAACATGTATGTATATGTATATATATATATATATA
>NW_015506981.1:19305-45423 GCF_001515645.1 Sinocyclocheilus grahami
TGGGTGAAATAATGTTCCATTGTTATCCAGCATAACAGATATATTTATGTAAGAATAAAACGTGCTTTGCTTATTATTTGCATACATATTACATACTAACATACTTATTCTGACCTGTACTTATTAAAATATATAAAAGAAATAGTGATCATACTAAATTTTATTATATTGAAATTTTTGTCTTGCCGACGAATGTGTAAAACCTAGTGGTTTGAGGGATAGTGGCAATGTTTGGTAAAGATTTAACATTACAATAAATTTGTGTTTGGAGTAAATTTGAGCTCAAAAGCCTTTGGTGCAACATTATATTTAAAGTGATCAAAGATCGAACTAGTGTAATGGCATTTTGAACAAAAATCAGATCAAAATGATGTTCATTTGGAGTTTGTTTCAGGAGTTCAAAACGACTTGCGAAGCTTCGGCTGGTAAACACCTTCAAACTATCATTGGTCAATGGCCATTACATAAGTAGGTGTGCTCTGGGGCTCTGCCTTTGACGTGAAGATCTTCTCATTTCATGTGTTCAGTCTCTTGAAGTCAGAGGCGAGTAAGACATGAATACACTGGAGCTGCTTTATAGTTGAAATTGAAGTTGTAATAATAAATGAAAGCTGAAATGAAACTGTTTTTCATGTTTAATACTGTAAAGCTGCTTGCTTTAAAACAATTGAATACAAAGATCCTATTGCTGAGCTAGTGGAAACATATTCCCATCTATGATCAGATGCTTTCTGAACTGCTGTTTTCTCACCGCTGTCATTTTTGTTGTGTTTATTTTGTTATTGAGAGTAAAAGCGTGTGGCACATATTTACATGTTCAGCCAAACGCCGTTCTCAGCCGCATGGGTGGTGTCGGGATGCTTTCAAACATTATACTGATGCTCGCATATATCATACTTACTTTCTGAAGTTTTTTTTTACCGCTAAGCATGTACAGGACTGAAATGTCACATACACACTTTTTTTTTCTTCACAAAGCTGATTGTGCAGGTAGTCTGATTCAAAGCTTTATGCTGCAATTATTCTTCTATTTAATAGATTTATGATCTGCATCACCTCTTTCTGACAGATAGGAAATCAATTCAGATTTATCTCAATCAGAACGAAAAGACACACATGCTTTTCATTTAGCTTGAACTGAAATGAATTGGGTCACATCATATTTAGATACAAGTGGTAAACAAAAAAAAAAGAGGTTTTCATAATTTAGATCCTCACGGTCTCCTTTCTCTGGATTTTCAGGCATTGTAACATGGTTCTAGAGAATGTCAAAGAAATGTGGACGGAGGTGCCCAAGAGTGGCAAGGGCAAGAAGAAGTCCAAACCAGTGAACAAGGATCGGTACATCTCAAAGATGTTCCTGAGAGGCGATTCAGTCATCGTGGTGCTGAGAAACCCACTCATCACCGGGAAATAAACCTGACATGTAACACGTCTGTTCAAGTACAGGCGATCTCCTGGACACTCATTGACCGCGTTAAAGTGTTTGAGCGAATTAAGTGTTTTGCAATCGAGGAACAGTACAGTTTGCCTTGTGCTGCAAAAATTGTATTTTGATTTGAAATGTTTAGCATCATTATGAGAGATTGTCTGGTCAAAGAAAAGATACGGAAAGATGCCATTTGAACCGTTTTTGTTTAAGTTGTATAAAAATTTGCTTTTTTTCTAAATAAACTTTTGGATATTCAAACCTCTAAATCTATTGTATGATTCGTTCAGAAATGGACCGTTTACAGACAAAGCAGAAAGTGTGTTCATCAGACAAAAGTTTCACGTTGCTGTTTGTCCTCTTTACTCCACTCTCGCTGTCTGGTGCCCCTCTCATCCTCTCTGTCCCCCTCCCTCCATCCGACTCTCATTTGGTAGAGTCCCTTGGCAGCAGCTTGGGTGTCAGTTTAGATTTCAGCAGGCAGCACTCAATAAGTGACAAACTGCCGTTTAAAGCTCTCTGCATTATTAATGTGACCAGATGTGCTGACTGTCACTTCACACCCCTGCCCTCCACCGTGGGCTCCGCTGACCCCTCGTACTAAACCATTCCTCCTTGTTTTTAACTGATTTCTCTAATGTTTTTGAAAATGACAGAAATGTTTGTTTTGAAAAATTAGAATGAGCTTTCTGAAAGGGGTTTACCATGGGGGGAAAAATCTCTACATTTAATTGTGTTTTTAAAGTATATAGACAAAAGGGTTATCCCAGGACTTGACCTGAGAGGACAGTTTCAGGAAATCACTCAGTCAGGTTACTTAAATATTCAGTGGAACAGTGAAAATCTAACACTGTGTATCAGTTTGGCTTATTGTTATCCACTGGTGTCATATTTATTAAATTTATTTATTCATTTCTTTTAATGTGTTTTAATACAAAACTGGTTAAAACGAATGTAAACTGATGGAATCTGCTTGGATATGGTATATCAATTGTTAATCAGGGCTAGATTAAAATATTTAGATTTAGTCATTTTATTAATGTTTGATTAGGCAGTCATCACTATATTTATTGCTCATATATATATATATATTTTTAATTTACACTGCTGTTCAAAAGCTTGGGGTCAGTGTGTTTTATTTTAAATAGTTTAACTTTTTTGTAAGCAAATAATTATTTTATTCAGCAAGGATGCATTGAGTTCAGCAAAAGTGACAGTAAATAATTACTGTTTCAAATAAATGCTGTTCTTTTGAGCCTTATATTCATCAAAAAATGTAAAGTTCCAGTGTAAAAAAAGGTATTAAATTGTCTATAAAAAAAATCAGGATATTAGAATGATTTCTAAAGGATCATGTGAAACTAAAAACTGAAGTATTGCTGCTGAAAATTCAGCTTTGATAACATGAATAAATAAAACGTATAAAAACATGTATGTATATGTATATATATATATATATATACACACACTTGTATAACACTTGTTATATGTGAACCTGGACCACAAAACCAGTCATAAGGGTCAATTTTCTGAAATTCTGAATAAATAAGCTTTCCATTGATGTATGGTTTGTTAGGATAGGACAATATTTGGCCGAGATACAACTATTTGACAATCTGGAATCTGAGGGTGCAAAAAAATCAAAAGATTGAGAAAATCGCCTTTAAAGTTGTCCAAATGAAGTTCTTGGTAATGCATATTACTAATCAAAAATTAAGTTTTGATATATTTACAGTAGGGAATTTACAAAATATCTTCATGTAACATGATCTTTACTTAATATCCTATTTTTGGCATAAAAGAAAAATCAATAATTTTGACCCATACAATGACTATTGTTAAAAATATACCCCAGCCACTTAAGACTGGTTTTGTGCTCCAGGGTCACATATAATTGTAATAATATTTCAAAATATTACTGTTTTTATGATATTGTAAGTATTAAACTTAAGATCATAATTTCCACCACACCCTGAACAACATGAACGATACCTCAAATTGTACAGCTTTTACTTTTTTGTACAGCATCTTGAATTTATGCCTGGCGCACAATACATTTGTGAAAAATATCAGTTTCACAAAAGCTGCTTGTGATCTGAAGAGCGATCAGTGATTGAACGGTAAAGAAACATTTGAAAATGGATCACTCTACCATTTACAGTGTGTTTTAGATAATCAGTTGATGACATTTTCCCAGGCTCCTGAACGGAGTTGTGTTGTTTTCCCCTGGGGCCGCTGCACCTGGATGCTGCGTGTGGGTTCGCCTGGAGCTCGGAATACTAGAGTCCTGACTTCCAGGTGACGCTTCAGTCTTAGATCTTATCATGAACTGCTGTCACATTTGTGATTTATAGGCTTAAGTCTGCAGTGTTTTGGTCATGTTGGAGTTGTCCTTTTTTTGGGGAATTGTCTATTGGACCTTGGTTTGTTTATACAATATGATATGTACCGTCTAAATAATAAATACTCATCACTCAGCAGTGAATACTCAATCCTTACTTGGCAGGCAAAAAAAAAATAACGTTCCTGACCTTACGCCATATTAGTGTCTGTTATTAGTAATACTATTCTTTCCACTTTCTTGACAGCTACATGATTGTACATGGAAATAATCCCGTAAAACAATGGATAATGTAATATCCTGAACAATACACTCTAAAAAAATGCTGGGTTAAATATAACCCAGCCGCTGGGTCAAAACAACCCAACCGCTGGGTCAAAACAACCCAATAGCTGGGTCAAAACAACCCAACTGCTGGGTCAAAACAACCCAACTGCTGGGTCAAAACAACCCAACTGCTGGGTCAAAACAACCCAACTGCTGGGTCAAAACAACCCAACAGTGAATACTCAATCCTTACTTGGCAGGCAAAAAAAAAAAAACGTTCCTGACCTTACACCATATTAGTGTCTGTTATTAGTAATAATATTTTTTCCACTTTCTTGACAGCTACATGATTGTACATGGACATAATCCCGTAAAACAATGGATAATGTAATATCCTGAACAATACACTCTAAAAAAATGCTGGGTTAAATATAACCCAGCCGCTGGGTCAAAACAACCCAACTGCTGGGTCAAAACAACCCAACTGCTGGGTCAAAACAACCCAATAGCTGGGTTTGTCCCTTTTTAACCCAGCATTTTTTAGAGTGTAGCATCCACCTAAAAAGTGAACTTTTAATGAACATTATGACTCGATCCGTTGTGACTTCTAGCACTTTGTACAGTTAAAGTCAAATCAATCCAAAACAGACCCTCACTATTGCTTTAGAAAAAGATGTGAATTAATTTGACACTGCAGGCTTATTCAATTGAGTTAACTTGATTGTTCTAAAGCTGTTATGTTAAACAGGACGTAATTCAGCAATTTACCGTGGTACCAAAATAATGTAGTAATAATAATAATTGCAATATTTGTTTCTTCCCCCATTTTTTCACAGTCTATACACGGTATTTGTCCCAAACGTATTTGGATACTAAAACCACATTTCTGAATCTCATTGAATTACACATAAAATATAAAAGCAATTTTATACAAATTTGCAAAAAAATAGTGTTTAGAACTAACAATTTATTTGAGCAATTTTTTTTTCCAGTTACACTTAATCAAAACTGGGTTAACATGGAGCAAAATATAGAATGAGATTTATTTTATTTGAAAGTCATATTTGCATGGCTCTATGTTATCGGCTTATTCAATTGAGTTAACTCGATTGTTCTAAAGCTGTTATGTTAAACAGGACGTAATTCAGTGTTTTTTTTCAGCAATTTACCGTGGTACCAAAATAATGTAGTAATAATAATAATTGCAATATTTGTTTCTTCCCCCATTTTTTCAGTCTATACACGGTATTTGTCCCAAACGTATTTGGATACTAAAACCACATTTCTGAATCTCATTGAATTACACATAAAATATAAAAGCAATTTTATACAAATTTGCAAAAAAATATAGTGTTTAGAACTAACAATTTATTTGAGCAATTTTTTTTTCCAGTTACACTTAATCAAAACTGGGTTAACATGGAGCAAAATATAGAATGAGATTTATTTTATTTGAAAGTCATATTTGCATGGCTCTATGTTATCGATGCATTTTTTTCTATCTTGATTTGAAAAACACATCCTGAAATATAATCAGGGATATTATTTCTGTTACTCCTTGTTTTATCGCTGGAAATATTACTTTAGAAAAGTGCTCTATTTCCACTAAAAATGCCTCGTGCGTTTATTTTTGATGGCTCCATTTTAAAGAGTTCTACATTTGTATGAAAACGGACCACAAGATATTTGCATATTAGTTTTATATAATGCTGAAGGTAACACAAGAAGTCAGAATGTTATCATTTATTCTACAAGAATAAAACCACTAAAAACACATATATACAAGATTATAATATTACACTAAAAATGGCGTAGAAACAATTTTCACGTTCAGAAATCAAACAATCAGTGAGTAACACACTGAATTAAACGTTTGTTTTATTTGTTGGTAAAACAGCCTATTTTCATGGCATACTCAAATAATCTTTGCTTTATTTACAACTTCGAAAAAAATTATTTTGAGTATTATAATAACTAATATATGGGGGGAACCTATAGTTACCTTTGTAGAATGCATATGCGTTTCTCCACACCTTCATTTCCTTTCTAATGGAAATGTTTCAGAAAACACGTTGGAAAATCCCATAACAATCCACCTGACAAAGCACGAAACAAACACCTGAGGGAAATTATGGAAATATTTTCATGCCACTGTTAAAATGAATCAAGTTTTTGAGTCAGACCAGAGCATATTTCTTCAAATCTGCTATATGACTTTATAGAAATAATAACCTACTTGAAATTACAACACAAGCATACACTGTAAAAAATAAGTGTAATTTTAACTGTAACATTTTGTAAAAACGCTACGGGAAAAAACTGTTAATAGGTTAACAGTAAGTTCCCGTACTATATACAGGGAAAAACTGTAAAATATCTAACCAGACATTTCATGTAATTTTACAGTAAAATGCTGTTAATTTTACAGTGTTTAGAAGTAAAAATAACAGATCAATATATAATTGAGTCAAAAACTGTAAACTGATATTCCCAGAATTCCCTGCATGACACTCCACATTTGAAAGTATTTTGTTTAAATAATCATGTTTTTTTAAAGTTGTATAATGTATATTTGGGCTTTATGTTACATCATCTGTTTAATGAAAGCTGAATGCATTATTTAAGTATCACGTGTGTTAACATGATGGTGTTTAGTGTTTGCATGAATGACTCTGTGCACCTTCTATATATTAGTATATACTTCTGCTTGTGGCAAAGCTACTTGTGATGAGCTTTGATTCTTCATGTGGCTTTCTCCTTTATCACCTGCATTATTATGGTGGTTGTCAGTATGTTAAAGGTACAAAACAGATTTTAATAGCAGTGTGCATTGTTGAATTTACTGGTTTACATTACAATTTTCTTGTTTGTAAATTACAGTTTTATACCATTCCTATTATAAACTCTGAAATGTAAAAATAGACGTATTTGTGTTTAGGGTTATTATAGTTAACTAAAAACCATCAAATATTTGTGTTACTTAGGCTACAATAAACTTGAACTGAAATCAAATCAAATAAACTAATTAAAAAAAATTTGAATTTAAAAAATAAATTAATTTCATTTTCATTTAGTTCATTTTGATGTATATTAAAATAACTCAGCCTAAAACTGATAAACCATATATGCATATATATAAAAATAAAAAAAACGAATAAAAACTATATTATCTCAACAACACACAAAAAAAACCCTGCTTACAATACAATACAATACAATACAAATTGTAAACAACTGCCGTTGACCAAAGTGCTTTCCAGCAACATTGCATACAGTCACACAATCAAGACTCAACATTAAAATGTAAAACCCGGTACCTCTAGTCAATTCTAAAGGCTCTACCAAAAAGGTACGATTTCAATCTAGACTTAAAAGCATCCACAGATGGGAATGATTTAATGCTTGTGTTGTTGGAGATATTTCTATAAAAGTGTACTCCATTTTGAGAAATAAGATTAAACATTATGAGAGGCGGACAAAGTACTCAACTCCATTACTTGAGTGAAAGTACAGATACCGCTGGTTAAACATTACTCCATTACAAGTAAAAGTTGTAAAGACAGATTTTTACTTAAGTACCAAAAGTAAATTTCCTTTTTTATGTCAATGCACTGTTTTATTGTTGTACGTAGTAATACTTGCAATACCTCTGAAGCAACTTAGAATACATTACACCTGCTGAATACACTGACTAGCTTGTAGTATATTTGGAATAAAGAGCTTTTAGAATGTTAAAAACCTATGGGGGAAACAACAAAACAAAAAAAATGTTGAACACCCCTACCCACCCCCACAAAAGCAGGATGGTAGGGATCTCACACAGCTCTGACAGTGTGTGCACACATCTATGTGTAGCCATTCATCCACAATCAAACCAGCTTTAAAACCCAGCAACACAACTGTAGATGTATGTAGATGTACTTTACAACAGCAACACTACTTTAACAAAAAAGCAAAACAGCAAGACTTATTCAAATGTAGTAAAGTTAAAATCATTTCCCAGAAAAAATAATACTGGAGTAAAGTACAGATACACAAAATGTGTACTTAAGTACAATACTCAAGTAAACGTACTTAGTTACTGTCCGCCTCTGAACATTATTAATTAACACTTTATTATTTGCATGGATGGGAAATAAACAATATACATAACATGATAAAAGTGGAGAGTTAGCCATTGCTGAGTACGTGGTTTTAGGTGACAACCGATTGTAATTTGATATTTTCTTAACCATCTGTAGACATTTAGATTTTCTCATACTGATTTCTGTAAATGTAATCAAACCGGATGAGATGTTTTAGACCGCCACAAACCAGCTAACACCACAAAACATCACAGAATTCATCACAACCGTTGCTACTGACAAACAGCGTAGAAAGTGATCTTGAGGGAAAAACATCACAAATTAAAATAAGATTTCCAAACACTTTCTGTTTAAAACATTGGTTTTAGAAAGAAAATATTTCTTAAAATGGTCAGTTTTTCAACACCATAGCGCCCAGAAAAAGAAAGAAAGAAAGAAAAAGTAATAAATACCTTTTTTTCTGAGCAGGGATGTGGCCAGTTGCTCAAACTGAAGTATTTATTTAATTATTTCAAATGTATTTTAATAGGATAATATTAAGCAAACAATCCTTAAAAGGTTTGACATTTATGTTTAACATTTTATCCAGTATATTAAAATATATGGGGACAAATATCATAGAGCAAACAGACCTTATAAAATACGTTAATACTAAGTAAAAAAAAAATACTATTTGTTTTTTTTAGAAGCTGAACCATGTTATTTCAATTATGAGTTGAATCTAATGTGGGGTGAAGAAGCTCTTGTCTTGTTGCAATAAATGATAATATAGGACTATCTATGCTGTCTAATCACAGCACATTTGAATAAAACAACTGCTTAAATCGTTTTTTTTACTGTTTCTTCACATTTGTTTTTTTTAACAGCTTCGGTTTCTTTACATCTGTTTCAGTTTCTTTATATATATATATATATATATATATATATATATTTCATGTCTCATATTAGTTACATATTCAACAACACTCAACTTGCAGAGAGACACTAAAGATATATGGAAATATAACAGATAAAACAGAGAATATTTTCCTCCAACATTTTTATTTTCTGGGTCATTTTGTCATTCTAGTGGCATTTTTTTCCACGAGCCCAAGTTAATTTCTTGGCTTCGCTGATATCTCCTGTCCTGGTAGGGACAATACTATACTGAACAAAATTATAAACGCAACACTTTTGTTTTTGCCCCCATTTTTCATGAGCTGAACTCAAAGATCTAAGACTTTTTCTATGTACACAGAAGGCCTATTTCTCTCAAATATTGTCTGTCTAAATCTGTGTTAGTGAGCACTGTGCAATAATCATGCTGTCTAATCAGCATCTTGATATGCCACACCTGTGAGGTGGATGGATTATCTCGGCAAAGGAGAAGTGCTCACTAACACAGATTTAGACAGATTTGTGAACAATATTTGAGAGAAATATGCCTTTTGTGTGCATAGAAAAAGACTTAGATCTTTGAGTTCAGTTCATGAAAAATGGGGCAAAAACAAAAGTGTTGCGTTTATAATTCTGTTCAGTGTATATATGTACTTACATCCCCATCTAGTGGTAAACATGATAAATGGCTTACTGTTAATGTACAGCCAAAGATTGTCCACTAGAGGACGTAATATAACTATCATTTAAATTGGTCATGGATTTGAAAATGACTTGGTACATTTTTTTTCTAAGGAGAAGACTAAAACAGACTGATTTTCTGTTTGATCTACACATGTCAAGAGACTGCAGATTGCTCATATTTGTTACTGTTTATAAGCTGGGTCAGTGTTGTTTGGCCTCCGTCCAGAATGCCTTCAGAAATTCTTTAGAATATCCTGCACATGCACAGTATTCTCCTGATGGTGTTTTATGCTGTTATGCATCACTCTGTTAGTCATGATTCTGGAAGCGTGTAAAGAATGTTATAGGCCACAGAGTCCGAAGCGCTATCCCGTGAAACTGTGCCATGCAAGCAGAGCCAGAATGGGAGCTTGTAAAAGTGGCTCAATGGAGGAGGGGTGAGCCTAAAATTACAACTCACTAGTTTCCTTTTAGATAAGACGCTTAATCAAAGCAGTCAGATGCGTATAATTCACGTTACACATGCACAAACACACACAACAAAAGCACTTTTGATAGTTGTACATCTGTTTCTTTTCTCACGTGTTCTCCTCTGAACCAAAATGACACGCCTGACAGGATGAAAATCTGATTATGTAATTATCAAAGGCTTACATAATTACTTCAAATGCTTATTTATTTTAAACCATGTCTGTGAGTGACTGCCTTCTGCAGGATTATAGATTCTAGATGGTTTCGTATTTGTCAGACATATCCATATCTACTCTGGCATTTGATTTAGAAGGTTTTTAATAGACTTCCAGACATGAGACGAACTATTTGTGTATGTGTGTGAGAGAGAGCGAGACAGCCAACAGACGGTACGGTCAGTGGCAGATGTAACACACATGTTTGGATGCTTTACATCTATCCAAAGAAATGCCAGTAAACAAGGTGATATTTGATCATCACATATGCAAGCTATTTCTCTCAATTTTCCTTTTTTAATGTAAATTACTTGTGTGTGGACACATATTGCCACTTTAAAGATGACCATTTTCAACTTGGCCTATATATTACAAACGGACAGACAGATAGATAGCATGGCAACATTATATTGTGCAGTATGAAAATGGATATCCATTTTGAGATTTGCTGAAGATTTAAGTGTTTTAAAAATGATTCGTTTTTTGAAAGATACATCATCTACCGTTTATTTAATTATAAACACTTAAATATTCAGTATTCGCGGATTTAGATACATTAAAAAGTATTACTATACTAAAATATACTAAATTTTATGGAATTACCACGGTACTTTTTAAAAAACAACCAGTGTTGGGGGTAACGCATTACAAGTAACGCGAGTTACGTAATCAGATTACTTTTTTCAAGTAACTGGTAAAGTAACGCATTACTTTTTAATTTACAAGTTACTTTTTCAAATAAGTAACGCAAGTTACTTTTTTTTTCCAATTTATCGCTTGACAGCTCTCCTGTCCCCATGTTGAGAGAAATCAGATGTTACTGTAGTTCTAAAATAAATATGAATATGCATTAATTCATCTCACTCACACAAAAAACCCCACAGACTCAGTATTATAATAATGCAACTCAGAATATGCCACAAACCTGCAATAATTAAGTGTTAAACAACACAAATATCCTTTATGTATTTAATCCCATTCTATTAACCAATGTCTTTGCTTCTGTCCTTCGATGATCCAGTTCAACCGTACTAATAAGCACAAATTACTTGTCTTTGTTTATTGCTGAAGTGTGTTGAAATGTCTTCTTCTGCATTGTACTGTACGGATGTAAACGTACTTTCCCTTCAGCCTGAGGCTTATTCATTTCCCTTTTGGTGTGAAAAGGCTTTTATATTTGCCAAAAATAGAACTTTTTTATTTTAAAAGCAAACAAGCAAGCCCTGTCCAGATTTAAAAAGGAACGCAAAAGGAACGTAACGCATTACGTTCCACAAAAAGTAACTAAGTACCGTAATTAGTTACTTTTTCATGGAGTAACGCAATATTGTAATGCATTACTTTTGAAAGTAACTTTCCCCAACACTGAAAACAACATACTCTGGCTTAGGCTACAATAAACATTTCACGTGGGCATTGTAAGTATATAAAATTGGGCTATATATAAAACAAATATGTAATGTACCCAACACATATAAAGATGGGAGATTATATTAAAAACTTTTCAGTCGGAACTAGTATAACTCGTCGTCATTTCCATCAGCAGTTTAATTTGTAAGTGGAATTCTGGAGCTCGGCCGCTAGGGAGTGGATGAGGACATTTCTCTGCCTGTTTTTCAGCTCGAGAGGGGGAGACAGACAGGAACGAAAGCTCTTCCTCAGAGTTGAGGAGCAGGTTGGGCTTTCGGTCGCGAATGAACGATAACAGACCGACCGGCGAACAAGAGGAGTTTATCGAAAACCGCTTCCATACTTTACAAACAGCCGCGCGAATGGAGACGAGGGCATGAGGCGGAATATGTGTCGACTTTGTTTGGAGCGAGACACGAGTCTAGGATACTGATTGGAGTTGACACAAGCCTAGCTCCAGTAGCAACTCTATCCATACTTCACCTCCAACCCCCTCCTTCACTCCTCAACCAGGAAATCATCGCGCTGTGCTGCTTGTCCTTCGTCCCACAGATTAAACAAAAACGCCGAACCCCTCCGTGGGTTCATCCATGAGGATCTCGTCGGTTTCTCTTGTGTTTTCGCCTCTGGAAGTTCGGCTTTACGTCTGAAGAGGATCCGCGCTGTCGTCGAGCAATGAGGTAAAGCGCGTCAAAGCACATTTGTTGCCGTCGCTGTTGTGTGTACTTAGTTTAGCGCGCTACAATGTAACACACACATGACCGAGGCCGCGTGTGTGAGTCCGGTCGGTTACTCGCTTTCTGTTCTGTAACTCGCTCCGGTTGGAGGTGGCTCGTCGCGGGAGCAAGTGTTTACACACTGCAGTTCGTTCGGGTTGTCCGGCTTTGACAGCCAGAGAGTTATCGTGCTTGCTGGTGAATGAAGCTGCTGTGTTTAACATTTATTAACAAATTTGCTCTGATTTTTCATGGCATACTTTGAATGAGTTTAAATTAAACGAACCATGCCACCAAAATGGGTGTCTGGAGAAGGTGATTTTTAGGCATTCTGTCTAACAAATGATATGTTTTTCAATTGTTAATACATACATTGTTGCAATCTAAAGCGAAATGATTTTTAAACAAGTATTTGGGGATACACCTATCCTGTAAAAATAGTTTTTTTCCTGTTCATGTTTAGCAATTAGCTTACTAGCCTTGTTCTCTAGCTACTTCTAGCACCATGTATTTATTAGAAAGAGAATATAATCCTGAGATTTCTTCAAATATTCATTTTTCATTGATTTATCGTTTATTGTACAAAGTCATAGTGCGGGGTTGACTAAACGCAGTACTGTGTATACTTAAATATTTACATATTTAATTTAATTGACATTTTTTAATCATACAATTTCAAAAGAAATATTGAAAATATTATTTAGCTATATAACAGGCTATTATTAATTGTACTTTTTAAAATTTGTATATATATTGAATATATCGGTGAACTTATTTCAGCAGTAATTAATTTTCCCAAAACTGTGAACCGTTTGAAAGTGTTTTTAAAATATGGTGCACCTGCATTGTGCAGATGTAATTTAAAAAAAAATAAAATCAAGAACTTTGTTACACAAAATACACAATTTAACAAACTAGTATCGATAACTGTGTCCTCAGGCGGTACACACGAAGTTGTTTATTGTGCATGTTGCAAATGCAGCTGTCAAACGGTAAACTGGCTCTTTGTAACACGTAGCCAGTCCTCTTTTGTGAGCCCTCCCGGTTCTTTCTGTTCTGGGAGTTGGCCGCGGCGCGAATGCACAAATCCTACTGTGGGGAAGGCTTGGCTCATGAATATTAAGTAGGTCACGGGACGTTCACCCAGTAGCGAACGTAAAGCTATTAATATTTATAAGCAAAGCCTTGACCATAGTGGGATTGTTAATTTGGCGGTCAGGGCTGTACCCGGAACTAACCTACATGGAGCACCGAAGCCTGATAATTCCACATCCTGCTGCGGCCACTGTTTTAGTTTAGTTTAGTTTAAATCAAATTATATATATATACAAAATATACACAACTTTATTTTCCCAGAGGAGTCTGTGGTCAGAAACCACTAGTGAAATGTTCTGTTTTCGTTTCTAATTCATTATATAGGCTAATTAAAACCCCCTGAATTACATTATCAGTATAATCATAATCATTTTTCAGAATTTAATTTTTTTTTGTAGGCTATTTAATTTGTCCGCTGTTGCTTTAATAACAGCAGAAGTGGATATTTTATATACTGACCGCTACTAAACCTATTGATTATGTTCTCCAGCATGATTTGAAATGTTTCAGAGTATCTTGTGCTTGAACGGATGCAAGAAAATCTGACCATCTGTACAAAGGAGTTAATGGTCTGTATATAATGTCACAAATTTGTTTATGTTTGAATAGTGTAGTCGTGTGGAGGTCCGAATCTTAAATATTTCTTTTTCATTGAACTTCATGATTTTCTGTTTTATGTGTTCTTAAAACATAGTTTGTTGTCTGGTTTATGTGCAATTCTATAAAGTGGACATAGACACTGGGGTGTGCAACCATCCAGTTTTCAAATTATATATATATATACAAAATATACACAACTTTATTTTCCCAGAGGAGTCTGTGGTCAGAAACCACTAGTGAAATGTTCTGTTTTCGTTTCTAATTCATTATATAGGCTAATTAAAACCCCCTGAATTACATTATCAGTATAATCATAATCATTTTTCAGAATTTAATTTTTTTTTGTAGGCTATTTAATTTGTCCGCTGTTGCTTTAATAACAGCAGAAGTGGATATTTTATATACTGACCGCTACTAAACCTATTGATTATGTTCTCCAGCATGATTTGAAATGTTTCAGAGTATCTTGTGCTTGAACGGATGCAAGAAAATCTGACCATCTGTACAAAGGAGTTAATGGTCTGTATATAATGTCACAAATTTGTTTATGTTTGAATAGTGTAGTCGTGTGGAGGTCCGAATCTTAAATATTTCTTTTTCATTGAACTTCATGATTTTCTGTTTTATGTGTTCTTAAAACATAGTTTGTTGTCTGGTTTATGTGCAATTCTATAAAGTGGACATAGACACTGGGGTGTGACCATAGTGGGATTGTTAATTTGGCGGTCAGGGCTGTACCCGGAACTAACCTACATGGAGCACCGAAGCCTGATAATTCCACATCCTGCTGCGGCCACTGTTTTAGTTTAGTTTAGTTTAAATCAAATTATATATATATATACAAAATATACACAACTTTATTTTCCCAGAGGAGTCTGTGGTCAGAAACCACTAGTGAAATGTTCTGTTTTCGTTTCTAATTCATTATATAGGCTAATTAAAACCCCCTGAATTACATTATCAGTATAATCATAATCATTTTTCAGAATAAAATTTTTTTGTAGGCTATTTAATTTGTCCGCTTTTGCTTTAATAACAGCAGAAGTGGATTTTTATATACTGACCGCTACTAAACCTATTGATTATGTTCTCCAGCGTGATTTGAAATGTTTCAGAGTATCTTGTGCTTGAACGGATGCAAGAAAATCTGACCATCTGTACAAAGGAGTTAATGGTCTGTATATAATGTCACAAATTTGTTTATGTTTGAATAGTGTAGTCGTGTGGAGGTCCGAATCTTAAATATTTCTTTTTCATTGAACTTCATGATTTTCTGTTTTATGTGTTCTTAAAACATAGTTTGTTGTCTGGTTTATGTGCAATTCTATAAAGTGGACATAGACACTGGGGTGTGCAACCATCCAGTTTTGTTTAAAGGAAGGGAAGCACCAACGCATCTTGAGAATTTAAAACACTCATTTTGCTATGTAAATAACTACAGTAACCTGCGTGACGGGTTTTCGTCAATTCGTCTCTTAGATCTGTCTCGCACCGAAATAAAAATGTTTAAATAAGCAGATGCCCTGAAACCTCAGCTATGCATTTCCATGTAAATTTTAGTTTACATGCAATGTTATCAGACAACATGGGTTATATGTTGCTGTTGTGACACATAGGAAATTTGGCACAGGGAGGCCTGCTGGGTCCAAGCAAAGGGCTTGACGGGTTGGTGCCGACCACGCGTACAACCATGAGTTTACTGTGTTGGGTCTGGTTGCATAATAGGTGAAGAATGGGATGTCGTCACATTTACAAGTTTATTGTCCTGTCATGTTGTGGAACGTCAATATCAGAATGCACTGGAGCGGTTAGCGCCTCATTTTGAGTTTCACCAAGCCATCCAATGCAACAATGGCCTCTCAAACTGACTGGGAAGCCCAGTATTGAATTCATGGGAACCCATGTTAAGTCACTGACCTCCAGTCCCTGGGTTAAAATTACAAAGTCAAAAAAAAGTGATATTTAAACACTATATCCAGTTCTCTTTTTTTTTTTAAAGTGATGTATGCCATTTACTAGTGACTTAGAATGGATCAAACAGTGTGAGTGGTCCAAGATTTACTTGACTATGAATTAAAAAAAAAATTCTCCAGCAAATTCATTGAAAATTTTCTGGATTAATAATAATAAAAAAAGGATGTCTAATCAATTTAAATTAATACAACTTTAACAATTTATTAAAATTTGAACAATAATAGTGCTTGGATTCTGTGGTTTATGATTTGATGCAATTTATTATAAAAAAAAATGGTGGTAATTAAATAAATGCATAACTTTTACTATTTAATTAGTCTTGTAAAAAAATATTTATATATTATAATTTTTTTGGCAAAGATTTCTATTGTGTGATATTCCTTAAAACATAATGTTATAATAAACATTATTATTACTTTGAGAAATACATTCTACTGTACACACTGTAGTAGTGTGTTTCTGTCATAATTTCCTTGTGGTTTAATATTCACAGACACTGGTTCATTGGGCCCTAACTATTGCTTTACCATTTATACCGCAGGATATATATTTGCACGACTGTTAGTGGTGCGGACAGCTTTATGATATTCACACATTAAGTGATGCAGAAACATTGAGTAATGGGAAAATATAAAGTGGGACACGTCCCAAACAAATCAAGATGAGGAAGAACCTGTTATTTTAGGGGTTGAGTGCAGTTGTTATGGCGTATGTTTGGGGCAGGGCTGTCTGTTTTGTCTGAGCAGTGAAAGACAAATTTTTGAAACGGAAAATATCATCTTTTTTTTTTCCGCAGTTGTGTTTGGTGCCCCTAGTGGAACCGAAATGACACCCTTCAACTTGCAAACACAAGCGCATGCAGCTGGCTTTCCACACTTGCTGTGTAATCAGTCCAGTTTGTTCCTGTGCGTATTTCTGTCACTGAGACACAGCCTGTCGTCCTGGAAGTGCATGTCTGATTAATGGCAGCGCTGTGATTCACTGCTGTCATCAGACTGATGACTGTGAGGGACTCGCCCAGCATGTCTTTATCTAAATGACTTCCACTCAAGTGCTTCTCCAGGCTAAAGGGCTTTAGGGTGGCACTGGTGGCTTTGCGACCCATGCCAGATGCTGCAGTGCGGTCCTTCTGCTGCTGGTATTTCATTTCTTATGATCCTGGGTGGTTACAAACCATTAGATATCGAAATGATAGAGGAGAACAAAAGCATCAATTAAAATGGGGTTTTCAGTGGCTGATAACGATATCTAGAGAGCGGAGACTGACTGATGGGTGATAAAATGGAGAGATATATTAGTGAATAACAGATGTTTATGTATACAAGATCGGAAATATAGTGTAGGACACAGACTGGGCTGCTGTGGGAAAAGTGTACAATTCAAGTTTCCCTAAACATGAGAATGCTGCTTTTATATTTAGTATGTCAAATAAAAGCATATAGGCCCAGTTTCACAGACTTAAACCAGGACTAGGCATTAGTTAAATTAGGATATTTAAGCAGTTTTTATAAAAATACCGTAGAAATAAACATTACTGATGTGCATCTTGAGACCAAACAATATGTTAGTGTTTGAATTTTATAAAATGTGCTGCTGATATACTGCGTTATAAATGGTACAGCAGAGTCTTTACCAGTTGAGATATAATCTTTACCAGTGTGACTTATAAGAAGGTGGATTTGTTGTTTGATATGAATACCTCAGATCAGGTTCAATTCGATTAATGCAAAACCTTAATGCTTTTAAGAACACAATAATGAACTATAGTGCTGGATAAAAACAGAGCATTAAGATGAAGGCTGAGATAGAATTGTAAAATGGCAATGGAATATTGTATTGCTACATTATATTGATGAGGTTTGTATGGAAAAACAAATGGATCAAGGAATTTTGGGATAAACAACAGGGGAACACCACAATTGTATGGATTCAGTTTTTTATTTTTTATTATTTTTTTGGGATGGAGAAAAGGGGGGGAAATCTGAAAGTGTTGGGCAAAATGAAAATTTGCTGAAACTTTACTTACCCTCAGGCCATCCCATGTGTAGATGAGTTTGTTTCTTCATCAGAACAGATTTGGAGACATTTAGCATTGCATTACTTGCTCACCAGTGGATCCTTTGCAGTGAATGGGTGCCATCAGAATGAGAGTCCAAAAAATCCACAAATAATCGACTCCGGTCCATTGATTAATGTCTTGTGAAGTGTAAAGCTTTCTGTTTGCAATAAACAAATTAATCATTAATTTCAAATCGTTGCTTCCGGCTAAATTATCCAGTTCTCTTTGTATAATATTGCTTTCTTCAATTAAGAAGTTCAGGACAGAAATATACATAATCAAGCACAGTTTTTTAAGCAAAAACAGTTCTAAACAAATATGTTGGCAGATTTTGATGTGCGAGGACGACAGGGCATGGACTTTTTCACTAGAGGAAGCGTTACTAAGGATTATGCACTGGTATTTTGGCCAGAAGCAATGGTTAATGGTGGATTTGTTTCTTATAAACGCACTTCAAAAGACATTCATTGATGGACTGGAGTCTTGTGGGTTATTGTGAGGTCATTCTGATGGCACCCATTCACTGCAATGCAAGTTTATATCTCACAATTCTTAAAAAAAAAAGTCTGATTTGTGAGATGTATACCTATAATTTGCGAAGAAAAAAAGTCAGATTTGTGATATAAAAAAAATCACAATTACCTTTCAAATTTTTTATCCAGGGCAGAAACAGGCTTCCATAAATGACAATTTTGCTATTAATATGAAATTAGTAAAGAAGCAAGTTTCTGTTTCTTACTTTCTCAGGAACTTGCACACAATTAGTTTCTCCACTGAAAATCTACATCAGATTTCTAAGTAGTGAGGTAACTTGCTATTTTTGAAGTCGTTGCTAACTCAAATATCTTTGCTATTTGTAAAGACTCTACTTGCCCAATCCTGCTGAGAGCGTAATGCACAGTGTGCATTAATTTTCAATAATTCAATGGACTGTCATTAATTATTCTGTACGTGGAGGACATCCCATCCTACACCACCTGTGTATCATCATACAGTCTTTGGTTATGACTGAGAGTCTGAGACCAAAAATGGCTATTTTTCGTCATGAACCAGACTCGGTTGTGTAATTGCAGCCTTTCTTGCCTCAACATGTCCTGATTCTCTTTGGTAAATCCACAAATAATCGACTCCGGTCCATTGATTAATGTCTTGTGAAGTGTAAAGCTTTCTGTTTGCAATAAACAAATTAATCATTAATTTCAAATCGTTGCTTCCGGCTAAATTATCCAGTTCTCTTTGTATAATATTGCTTTCTTCAATTAAGAAGTTCAGGACAGAAATATACATAATCAAGCACAGTTTTTTAAGCAAAAACAGTTCTAAACAAATATGTTGGCAGATTTTGATGTGCGAGGACGACAGGGCATGGACTTTTTCACTAGAGGAAGCGTTACTAAGGATTATGCACTGGTATTTTGGCCAGAAGCAATGGTTAATGGTGGATTTGTTTCTTATAAACGCACTTCAAAAGACATTCATTGATGGACTGGAGTCTTGTGGGTTATTGTGAGGTCATTCTGATGGCACCCATTCACTGAAGAGGATCCATTGGTGAGCAAGCGATGTAATGCTAAATTCCATCGATGAAGAAACAAGCTCATCTAGGGCTGCACGATTAATCGAATGCGATTGTCATGCGCATTATCCCATCCTACACCACCTGTGTATCATCATACAGTCTTTGGTTATGACTGAGAGTCTGAGACCAAAAATGGCTATTTTTCGTCATGAACCAGACTCGGTTGTGTAATTGCAGCCTTTCTTGCCTCAACATGTCCTGATTCTCTTTGGTATTTAATTTTTTTTGGTGCTGGCCCGTCGTAAGTCTTTGGAATTGCAGCCCTTATGCTAGCCATGAATCACCCATAGGCATTGAAAGCTCAAATGCGTATTGATCTAACTGAGCTTTTACGTATTCAAATGGCTTAAAATATATGAAGAATAACTGCCTTAAATAAAACACAGCCATTACAGTCTTACATGCAGTGCAGTACTTTGACATACAGATCTCATTGCTAATAGCAAATCACAGCATGTTTAGAAAAAAATCTGAAAAATGAAGACCGCATAATGGGTTTCTTTTTACAGTAAAGCGGCTTGTAACAACTGAGTTAGTTATATAGTCATGTTCTGAGGGGTAAAAAATCCCATTCCTTTCCTCCACAGATTAATTGATTTTAGCGAATAATATTAATGAATTATAATTTGCGAAGAAAAAAAGTCAGATTTGTGATATAAAAAAAATCACAATTACCTTTCAAATTTATATCCAGGGCAGAAACAGGCTTCCATAAATGACAATTTTGCTATTAATATGAAATTAGTAAAGAAGCAAGTTTCTGTTTCTTACTTTCTCAGGAACTTGCACACAATTAGTTTCTCCACTGAAAATCTACATCAGATTTCTAAGTAGTGAGGTAACTTGCTATTTTTGAAGTCGTTGCTAACTCAAATATCTTTGCTATTTGTAAAGACTCTACTTGCCCAATCCTGCTGAGAGCGTAATGCACAGTGTGCATTAATTTTCAATAATTCAATGGACTGTCATTAATTATTCTGTACGTGGAGGACATCCCATCCTACACCACCTGTGTATCATCATACAGTCTTCGGTTATGACTGAGAGTCTGAGTCCAAAAATGGCTATTTTTCGTCATGAACCAGACTCGGTTGTGTAATTGCAGCCTTTCTTGCCTCAACATGTCCTGATTCTCTTTGGTATTTAATTTTTTTTGGTGCTGGCCCGTCGTAAATCTTTGGAATTGCAGCCCTTATGCTAGCCATGAATCACCCATAGGCATTGAAAGATCAAATGCGTATTGATCTAACTGAGCTTTTACGTATTCAAATGGCTTAAAATATATGAAGAATAACTGCCTTAAATAAAACACAGCCATTACAGTCTTACATGCAGTGCAGTAATTTGACATACAGATCTCATTGCTAATAGCAAATCACAGCATGTTTAGAAAAAAATCTGAAAAATGAAGACCGCATAATGGGTTTCTTTTTACAGTAAAGCGGCTTGTAACAACTGAGTTAGTTATATAGTCATGTTCTGAGGGGTAAAAAATCCCATTCCTTTCCTCCACAGATTAATTGATTTTAGCGAATAATATTAATGAAACCTTTTAAGAGGGATCTAGATTTAGGTTATTCAACACCGATATATGCTTCTATAGAACCCAAAAATTGAGTTTTAATTTATTAAAAAACATTTCAGATTTTTGGTAAAGAGCTACACTATAATCCTGAAGAAAAGGCCAACAGTCGCATAAGTCAGTTGATTTGGAAATGGGAATTGTACCAAAATAGTAGTGAATAAATTCTCCTTGTGATCTTAAACAACATATGGATTTACATCTAGTTGTATATTTGTGTTTTTATACTAATAATTTATTTAAAAATTATAATAAAATTGTTTTGTTTTACCATCATTTCTGGGAGGACATCCCATCCTACACCACCTGTGTATCATCATACAGTCTTCGGTTATGACTGAGAGTCTGAGTCCAAAAATGGCTATTTTTCGTCATGAACCAGACTCGGTTGTGTAATTGCAGCCTTTCTTGCCTCAACATGTCCTGATTCTCTTTGGTATTTAATTTTTTTTGGTGCTGGCCCGTCGTAAATCTTTGGAATTGCAGCCCTTATGCTAGCCATGAATCACCCATAGGCATTGAAAGATCAAATGCGTATTGATCTAACTGAGCTTTTACGTATTCAAATGGCTTAAAATATATGAAGAATAACTGCCTTAAATAAAACACAGCCATTACAGTCTTACATGCAGTGCAGTAATTTGACATACAGATCTCATTGCTAATAGCAAATCACAGCATGTTTAGAAAAAAATCTGAAAAATGAAGACCGCATAATGGGTTTCTTTTTACAGTAAAGCGGCTTGTAACAACTGAGTTAGTTATATAGTCATGTTCTGAGGGGTAAAAAATCCCATTCCTTTCCTCCACAGATTAATTGATTTTAGCGAATAATATTAATGAAACCATTTAAGAGGGATCTAGATTTAGGTTATTCAACACAGATATATGCTTCTATAGAACCCAAAAATTGAGTTTTCATTTATTAAAAAACATTTCAGATTTTTGGTAAAGAGCTACACTATAATCCTGAAGAAAAGGCCAACAGTCGCATAAGTCAGTTGATTTGGAAATGGGAATTGTACCAAAATAGTAGTGAATAAATTCTCCTTGTGATCTTAAACAACATATGGATTTACATCTAGTTGTATATTTGTGTTTTTATACTAATAATGTATTTAAAAATTATAATAAAATTGTTTTGTTTTACCATCATTTCTGTTTTGATACTGACATTCAAGTCTTGTGCTGTTTTGGTTTTGTTTATGGTACTTTGGTACTTTTTGGTTCTAACCCTTTGTTTATGGTAATTTTTTTTGTAATCCCTATGGATTGAGTTTTTTTGGACTGCACTTCACTTTTACAGCAGCAGTGGAGAACCTGTTTTGGATTTGTGCAATTGTGGAAATCCTTGAAAGACTTCCACATTTGCACCACTGATATAATAATAATAATATTACTGTATTCAAATGTAATATGTGTCAGAGATCTATTTAACATGTTAGATCAGTAGTGGGGGTCGCCGTGCACCCTGCGGCATATGTATTTGCTCGCTGTCGTTGGCCTCCGTTCTGTTAGGAGCCTGGCACTGGGCCAGAGTCACACCGCTTAGCTTGGCCTCCTTACAAAAAGCCTCTGTCACGCCCTCGCCACTTGCTGATTGGTTCGTTATCCAGCTCGATTGCTTTTGAATGGCTGGTGAAACAGCCCTTAGACAAATTTAGGTGCTTGAATTGCCACAAGTTGCTTACAGAATCCTATAGCGTTAAATGCTGGCAATATCCATCAGTTTCATTCTTTGCTAAATGTTTGTGGGTGTTCAAGTCAAAATAACCACATTGCTCATTTTGTGTCATGTGAATTGACTGTGTTGTACAATTACCATGTTTATCAGGACTTTGCTGACTTTGAAAGATATTCTACTAAATAATTTAAATATGGTAAAATGTGTCAAATAGAGCTGACAGTACTATTGGAAGCTGGACATACAATCAAGTAAGTTAGTCAAACATTTATTAAACGCACAAAAATGGGCAGGTTAACTTTGTCAGTAGTTCCATTTTCTACAGAAATCGCACACCATCTTTCTAAACTTGTAATGAGAAGTGCTTATAAACTTGCTGTTTCATGCTATCATCAAAAAGGGAAGCTTTAAGGGCTTCCTCGTGGTGGCTTTAAGGGTCATAATAAAAATTTGTATTATTAAATATAATAATAATAACAACAATCATAATAAAAAAATATAAATTACATAAGACTATATACAGTGGTGGCCAAAATATTTTCACTAGCTAAAAATGTTTTTGTTTTTTTGTTGTTGTTGTTGTAATAATCCAGTGAGTTTATTCAATGGATTATTACATTTAATGACAAAATGAATGTTTTGAAATGTAAACTGATATTTCCTACTGACACACTACAGCAAAAGACAGAAATAACTGACTTAAAACCATATTTTAGCTGGTGAAAATACAAGTGTTCTAATAATTTTGGCCACCACTGCACATCATAAAATTATGAATATTACTAATTTATATTTTTCTAGTTACAATCAGCAATAAAATGTTTTATGTTTGAGAAATTGTTATAAAATATTATAAAATGTTTTTCTAAAGATACACTGTATATTTGTTTGTTGTGAAACTTTGTCTACATTTATTTAAAGAATCTGATAATTATAATATTTGACTCTACAAATTAAGGAAATACATTAGTAAAAAGATGTTGGGAAACCTGTGTGGACTTGTATGCACTGGTAGAAGGGCTGTCAAAATGACTGAAAAACTAAATTCAAATTTTCCACTTTTTCTAAAGATACACTGTATATTTGTTTGTTGTGAAATTTTGTCTACATTTATTTAAAGAATCTGATAATTATAATATTTGACTCTACAAATTAAGGAAATACATTAGTAAAAAGATGTTGGGAAACCTGTGTGGACTTGTATGCACTGGTTTTGGTTAGCCTGTTGATGGAAAGAAGGGCTGTCAAAATGACTGAAAAACTAAATTCAAATTTTCCACTTAAATATGATCAAAATCCGAATTATATTCGAATTTAAAAGGCATAATTTCAGTTAGGGGGGAAAAAAACGTTTGGCTTCTTTCCTGAGGCCACAAGAGGGCGCATCGAGCAAAATATTATGCACGTTTCTTCAAAGCATAATAAAATAACACGACTATCTTTGAAAAAAGTGCATAATTTATAATTTTATAAACCATATATAATTAATAAAGTTGCTAAACCAATTAGGAAAAAAAACCGCACCATGCATGTATGTATAGTTTAATACAAAGTACCGAAAACCAATCACAAAGAGTAGGCTACTTTCTTCATTTAAAAACATGAGATACAGTGGGATGGGGGAAAACCGTCATAAAGTCTTGAGACATGTTTTGTAAAAGTTGAACTTGCATTAATTTTACATGACTTTCTCAAAGCACAATAAAATAACACGACTATCTTTGAAAAAAGTGCATAATGTTTATAAATCATATATAATTAATAAAGTTGCTAAACCAATTAGGAAAAAAAACCGCACCATGCATGTATTTATAGTTTAATACAAAGTACCGAAAACCAATCACAAAGAGTAGGCTACTTTCTTCATTTAAAAACATGAGATACAGTGGGATGGGGGAAAACCGTCATAAAGTCTTGAGACATGTTTTGTAAAAGTTGAACTTGCATTAATTTTACATGACTTTCTAAACATGCCGCTCTCTTGTGCGAGACGCGAGTGCAACGCTGATAGATGTCCCTCTAGAAAATGTGATAAATATGCGTTCTGTGTGAACGGCTTGGTTTCAGTTTCGCCGTAAACAACATCATCTCCACACCGATGCTCTCGTTTTCCGCAATATATTGAATGAACAACATAGCAGCGCCGCATCTAGTGGGTTCATCTAGATAGGCTAACAAAAGCATTAAAATGCAATGACACTTACATTGTCGTCGCATTTTGTGCGCCACTGATAAGGCTGCCTGACGGCTTACGCAGACCTAGAATATTTTTTTAAATTCGACGAATATTCAAAATTTGAATTTTTTTTGACAGCCCTAATGGAAAGACATGCTGATGCTTTTTTCTGCATTTGGCCAATCATACAATATTATTGGCAAATGACGATAAACTTCAAATGGCCAAATATCAGGCCTTTAATCAGACAAGTACAATACTAAAGAGTCAAAGAGTCGGAATATGTTTGAGAAAAGAAATGGAATTGAACTAATTTGTGACATTTATTTTATGTTGTGGACATCATCGTATCATCGTTTTGAAATGAAATTCAATTGCATGTGAACCAAACCCCTCATGTTAAGGAAATGTGTTGCTCTGGGACTAACAAAAAAACCATTAGAGCCAGATTTACATAGAGACATCCAGGAAACCAACCGGCTCCAAATCTATTGAACAGCTGAACATGAAAGCTGATGCTTCATGGTGCCAACAAAGCTCCCGATTGAAACAGTGAAATTTATTCACTGGGGTCTTGTGTGGCTTGTGTCGATTCGTTCTTTAACAGCAGGAAGTTGTTGTAGACCCCAAGTGGTGGGGCCTACAACCCCATTTTCACGCATAACAGTAACCTTTAAACTGTGACGTATTCGGTTTTACCGATCATAGTACACTTATTTGTTTGAAGACTGTTTCTTTCAGCATATGTGTCCAGATAACACAACACTGAGACCCATGTGCACAAGAGGTGATGTCATAACGACCAGCTGTTCCGCAGAGAACAACCGTTTTAATCACACTCTGTATATTCAGAGAGAGAGAGAGAGAGAGAGAGA
>NW_015506981.1:63934-139110 GCF_001515645.1 Sinocyclocheilus grahami
AAATATTATGCACGTTTCTTCAAAGCATAATAAAATAACACGACTATCTTTGAAAAAAGTGCATAATTTATAATTTTATAAACCATATATAATTAATAAAGTTGCTAAACCAATTAGGAAAAAAAACCGCACCATGCATGTATGTATAGTTTAATACAAAGTACCGAAAACCAATCACAAAGAGTAGGCTACTTTCTTCATTTAAAAACATGAGATACAGTGGGATGGGGGAAAACCGTCATAAAGTCTTGAGACATGTTTTGTAAAAGTTGAACTTGCATTAATTTTACATGACTTTCTAAACATGCCGCTCTCTTGTGCGAGACGCGAGTGCAACGCTGATAGATGTCCCTCTAGAAAATGTGATAAATATGCGTTCTGTGTGAACGGCTTGGTTTCAGTTTCGCCGTAAACAACATCATCTCCACACCGATGCTCTCGTTTTCCGCAATATATTGAATGAACAACATAGCAGCGCCGCATCTAGTGGGTTCATCTAGATAGGCTAACAAAAGCATTAAAATGCAATGACACTTACATTGTCGTCGCATTTTGTGCGCCACTGATAAGGCTGCCTGACGGCTTACGCAGACCTAGAATATTTTTTTAAATTCGACGAATATTCAAAATTTGAATTTTTTTTGACAGCCCTAATGGAAAGACATGCTGATGCTTTTTTCTGCATTTGGCCAATCATACAATATTATTGGCAAATGACGATAAACTTCAAATGGCCAAATATCAGGCCTTTAATCAGACAAGTACAATACTAAAGAGTCGGAGAAGATCAATATGTTTGAGAAAAGAAATGGAATTGAACTAATTTGTGACATTTATTTTATGTTGTGGACATCATCGTTTGATTTTTGTGAAATGAAATTCAATTGCATGTGAACCAAACCCCTCATGTTAAGGAAATGTGTTGCTCTGGGACTAACAAAAAAACCATTAGAGCCAGATTTACATAGAGACATCCAGGAAACCAACCGGCTCCAAATCTATTGAACAGCTGAACATGAAAGCTGATGCTTCATGGTGCCAACAAAGCTCCCGATTGAAACAGTGAAATTTATTCACTGGGGTCTTGTGTGGCTTGTGTCGATTCGTTCTTTAACAGCAGGAAGTTGTTGTAGACCCCAAGTGGTGGGGCCTACAACCCCATTTTCACGCATAACAGTAACCTTTAAACTGTGACGTATTCGGTTTTACCGATCATAGTACACTTATTTGTTTGAAGACTGTTTCTTTCAGCATATGTGTCCAGATAACACAACACTGAGACCCATGTGCACAAGAGGTGATGTCATAACGACCAGCTGTTCCGCAGAGAACAACCGTTTTAATCACACTCTGTATATTCAGAGAGAGAGAGAGAGAGAGAGAGAGAGAGAGAGAGAGAGAGACTGACTGACTGAGTGTAATGGGGTTTAATGGACCTGATGGTAAAGGAGTCCACGATTTAGTCTTTATTAGCACAGATCTCATGAGTATGTCTAGACAGATGCAAAGAAATTGAATAGTACTGTATTGGCAAGAAAAAAAACCTCAGTTGATCTGTCTGGCATCACTTCCATAGACAAGGCTCCCCTGGATATGGAAACATAGACATCATATTTTAAATGTTAAAATGGCCATTTCCAGGTCTAGACAAGTCCATTTGGACTCACTGGATGATAAAATGGTTTGTGAAAACACAAATAATAATTAGTCCTAACTTTATGTACTACTACAAAAAAAAGATGAGTGCGACTGATTCAGCTGATTCAAACTGATGAGTTTTGAATTTAAAGTGATAGGCCACACAAAAATGAACATTCTGTCATTATTTACTCACCATCATGTTATTTACTCAACACCAAACCTGTATGAATTACTTTCCTCTGCTAAACACAAAAGAAGATATTTTAAAGAATGTGGGTAAGGGTAACCAAACTGTTTCTGGTACCCATTGACTTCCATAGTGTTTTTTTAATAGTATGTATGTCATTGTCAATTTTTTTCTTAAATACATTTTCTTTTTTTTTTTCAAAGTTTTCAACTTTGAAACATTCTTTTATGTTCAACAGAAGAAAAAAAACTCCTACCGTTTTGGACTTGAGGGTGAGTAAATGATGGCAGAATTTTCTTTTTTGGGTGAATTATTACTTTAAAATATTAGCAACATTTAATGAGAACATGTTTTTTCTCCTATAAAAACTATTAAAAAAGATTTTTCAGTTGTAAATAAACCAAATATTGTTGGAGTTTGTTTTACCAGAAAATACTATTTCAGTCTTTCTTCAAAATTGCATTTTCTTTCAGTGTAATACCACCTACCATTCTGGGCTGCATTTCTCAAAAGCATCGTAAGCCTAAGTTGATCATAGCTTCATTGATCACAATGGTTCTACGATCAACTTAGGCTTACGATGCTTTTGGGAAACGCAGCCCTGAGTAGCAGTAGCACATTTCAAATGCAAGGCCATTGGCTTTTCTCATTTTAGCAATTTCAGATATTTTGTAAAAGCTGTAGTTATTGACTCCCACAGCAGATACTGCTTTATTTTCTTTTCCCTAGTTTGCCTTTTTAGTCAAATGAAAATTAATACAATACAAGTGTTCTTGTTTGAGGTTGCTGTCGGTTTCTGAGGTTAAGTGCGGCAGTCATATGGACAGCCTGAGATAAATTGGTCTGGTGTCCTGAGATGTCTGGTGTCTGACCCCAGCGTTGGCCATGACTCTCGACGTTCTGTGGCAGATCAGTATGTCCAGACCAGATGATTCATCCCCAACAGATCTCCAGTAATGAATCGCATTTACTGCATTATTAACTCCAGGAATTTCATATTAAATTTGTCTTTCTGGTTTTTTAACTCAGTCCACTTGATATTAACTGCAAGCACCCCTGGAGTTTTACTGATGAGCGTGTTAGGACAACAGGGAGCGGAATGATTGGCTGCCTCTTCTCGACTTCCCCTTCACTGTGAAGGGGGGCTCTCCCAGGAAAAATCTGTCAGTGGGAGATATGCTCCAACCTGTAAAAGGAATTGAGAGCAAAAACCTACTGCCATGTTTGATCGGCCAAATATGGCCATGTGGAGTGCTAGCCAGGGACGTAAAGTAGGAGGAATGTGTTTCTGTTGCTGCTTCAAAGAGCTTTTGCTGAATGTTGAGGAAGCAGTGTCTTAAAGGGCTAGATCACTCAATAGTGAAAATTGTCATCTGTTGCGCAGCCTTATATCACTTCAAACTTGTATGATGTTCTTTCTTCCGTGGAACACAAAAGGGGAATTTTTCAGGAATGTCCTGGCCTTTGTTTTCCATACAGTGGAAGTGAATAATGTTTGATGTTCAAATCAAAGTTGATCAGTACCACATCTTAACGGTGCAAGATTGAATTTAATGTCAAATGTTAACTTGAAATGTAGTTAAAAAGTCAAATTGAGCTACTTTGATGCTTGTTTTGTCTGTTTTATTATGGAGTTTGACAGCCCATTCACTTTCATTATATAAAAATACAGTAGTGATAGAAAGCTTGTGAGCCTTTAAAGGTATAGTTCACCTAAAATGTAACTTCGGACGTGATTTTCTCACCCTCATGTCGTTAAAAATTGGTATGCCTTTTTCTTCTGTGAAATATGAAGATATATGGAAGAACATGGATTCCAAACAATACTGGACCCCAGTGAGCTTCAATATATAGACATAAAACACTTTTTTAAAGATATGTTCCACAGAAGAAAGTAAATCATACAGGATCGGAATGACGTGAAATTGTAAGTAAATGATGGCAAAATTGTCCTTTTAAAGACGTTTGCATACATTTTTGCATAAATTTAACAAGCAGTTGAGATCTTAGTCCAAGTCATCATCTTCAACACAGAGAATCAAATTACATTGTGTATTTTACTTAAGCAAAATTACTCAAGAATGAATGTCTGGAAAAACCTAAACCAACCAAACGCTTATCTGTGGAAAAAGTGCTTGTGGGCTTTCTTGGATGAACTGCTCTCTTCAAGTCCTTCCCCAACGTTTCTGTTGGATTCAGATAAGGGCTTTTATTAGGCCTTTCCAAAACATGACATTCTTCTATTTTAACCACCTTCAAGACTTTCCCGTTATTTCCAACTAAATGCAGTGATTTGCTCCTTGCTTTCCTGCCATGGAATGCTAAACACTTGTATTAGCCAGTGCTGGAGAGGTCTATAGATACTTGAATGTTACTGTGGAGTTCTTCGTGAGCTTCCTGACTATTATACATCTTGCTCTTGGAGTGTTTTTGTTGCACGACCTCTCCTAGATAGAGTAACAGTGGTGTTGAATGCTTTCCATTGGTAGACTATGGACCTCAAACCATAGGCGGAGAGTGAACCAACTCCAGGGTAAGGCTAAAAGCAGCCAAATGTATTAAACATCATAAACCCGTCTTTTTAGACAATAACAAGACATGGGTGTCATGTAGGCTTAAAAAATGTTTAATGGGACTGAATTTGTATTTAACATGATTGCAATTGAATAAAATCGTTAGAAATTGATAAGTATATAACGTTTCCTTTCCACGTTTATTCAAACAGCGTATAAATTATATATAGAAAGTGACATAAACACTAACAGTTTAAGCACTCTCCAAAAAAAAAAAAAAACTATTGTTATAATCACTGAAGCTGTATACACTGTGAAATGAATCTCTTACTTACATTGTACGTACATCTGCGCTTTGTTGTTTATTATGAGAGAATTCGCAAGAGTCCGGTATTCAGTCAGCGAACGCACGCACACTCAACAAAACTGATGAGTTTGAACGATGACTCATCTGAACTCCTCTGATTGGCCATTGCATTCCGAAGCTCAACATAATTGTGTGTGATTGGTTAAAATGCGCAACACCGTAAAAACATCTAAAATGAAATACGGTGCAGCATGAGCAGATCTTAATCTAATGCCGCAATCGACACTGTCTATTCATATTCATTTTGTTAGCAACAGACGTAATAATTTAATTTGTTTATGCAGGGGCATTTTTGTCCAATTTAGTGGGATTTTTGCCACTTGTCCCCAGGCCAAGCCTTACACACGCTCCGCCTATGCCTCAAACTCTTTTCCAGCCTGGTAGAGCCTATATACGCAATAATACAGACATAAACTGAGTCTAAAACGTTTTGAGCTTGTCCACTGTTGACCACTTCAAAAATGGGACGTGTTGTGAGAAAGCACACAAAAACAAGTGATCCAAATTTTACGGTTATACCAAAACACACAGTTTATGGTTGAAATTAATTTGCACAATTTTCCTTCAAGGGATGAAAAAGCCATTTGGAATTGTGCTTGGGAGTGTTTTGCTTTGATGAGAGAGTTTTTTTTTTCACAGAGGAGAAAGGAGAAAGGAAAAATGAACTGTTAAGGTGACTCTTGCATGATTCAGTGCTTCTTACAGAGACTCTAAAAGCTGTAGCCTACAGCACTTCGAACAACAAGCTGAGACTTGAGAGATGAGACAAAGAGAAAAGTTACTGTAACTAGAGCAAAGCAAGTAAGCGCTTTAGCTTTGCTTCGCCACTGTCTTTGACAGGCATTACAGACTTTCCTTAAGCTTTGAATGACCAATTAAAGTCTTTAATCATGATTGAAATTGGTTTTGGATTTATTTGTTTTGGTCCTGACAAAAAAAAAAAAAAAAAGTCATGGTACTCTCTAAAAAAAAAAAAAAAACTTAAGATAACACATTTACTATTAACTAAGAGTTTTCCCTGAATAAACTCTGAAAATGCTGCTTATTAATAGTTAATAAGGTAGTTGTTAAAGGGGTCATCGGATGCAAAATTCAATTTTACATGTTGTTTGAACATAAATGTGTGTTGGCAGGGTTTGTACACATCCACCCTATAATGATAAAAATCCACAATTTTTTAAAATCCCTATAAATAATATCCCCTTTCTCAAATCAAGCCGTTCTCAGCTTCTTGGCTTTGTGACGTCACACAGACACAGGCCCCTCCCATGATTGTTGATTGACACTAGCGTTTTACCTCAGACCCGCCCTGAGTGAGCTGTCATCAGTCCGCCATTGTTTCACCTCCGGAGCAGATGTAGACAAGAATGACTCCTAAGCGATTGAGGTGTTCTGTTGCTGGATGTAATAATGAACATAGCAGTCGTCATTTACTCCCGACATCTGAAGACGCAGTGGATTACTTTTGTTTTTGAAGGGAACGTGCCCCCGATCTACCTCAATGCATTTGTTTTTGTGCGAATCATTCGTGATCCAGCCTCACCTACAGAATAAGTGAGTATAAGGTTCTTTTATGAATCTTTGCAAATCGTCTTTTCTAATAACGTGCTAGTTAGCAAGTTCCGCGGCTAAAGTAAACGTTCTCATGGGAACGGCTTGTCACCCCACAGAAGAGAGGGGCGGGGTGAGAAGAGCTCATTAGCATTTAAAGAAACATGCACTAAAACGGGTTGCAATGTGCAGAGCTGTTTTTTGCAAGGTAAAAAGGGTGTTGTTTTACACTATCATTGTGAAATTTTATCCAACGTATGTTATAGACCTTTCCCTAAAGAATCATATCAACTTATGGAAAATGGGCATCCGATGACCCCTTTAAGTTATGGTATGGGGTAGGATTAAGGGGTCTAAAATATGGCCATGCAGAATAAGGCATCGACATGTGTTTTATAAGTACTAATAAACAGCCAATATGCTAGTAATATTCATGTTGTTAAGCTACTAGTTTTTTTTTGTGAGAATTGGTCCTTAAAATAAAGTATTATCCTTATTCCTAACGTCAAAAACTTCCATGTTACTACCATGTTTTTTTTTCCTTTTCTTTTTTTTTAACCATAGTAATACTATGCTCATTTGGATGTCTACCATGCAATTATGGAACTCTTGTAAATACCATGGCTCTCATATGAGAATCATTCTGTGCCATTGTAGTTTAGTTGTCTTGCTCAGCAGTGATAGTTTTTCCAGTATTGGGCTTGAACCATTGACCTTTTGTATTTTCCAGCCTTACAGCACTAAGCCACCTTACACACATCCTCTTCATGAGAACGAAGGAGTGATTAAGAAAAGTTTTATTTCGCGACTGCATAATGCTGCTCAGTCTTTTAGTTGATATGGAAATGTGGTTAATGAAAAACATAGTGGTTGTAATGTTACACTGTAAATGTTGGACATCTGTGTGCCATAGAAGTATAGCAAATTTACAGATTCTCTCGAAATAAAATTGACCAGTTGAGAGGAAAATAAAATATTTGGATTTAAAAAACCAAGGAATTTTGGCATTCTGGTTGGTGAATATGTGGTGTGTAAGATTTGTTTTTATGTAATATCCAGTAGCCTGTCATTTCAACATTATAGCTTCTCAGAACACATTAGAAATCACTTACATGAGTGGAAAGCAGATCTAGAATTTCACCCATGGAAATATGCTTTTTCTCCAGTTCTAATTATAAATGACCACAAGTATCCAAAACGTTGTGTACTTGGAAAGGACAGCAGTGATGGGTCATGAAAACCCTTTTTTTTTTTTTCCCTTCATTGAACTTCAAAATATTTCACACCAATCAAAATTTAGTTTCGATTGAATTTGTCCTCTACATCCTTGAGTACTTGGCTGAAATGTATTTATGATATGTTTAGCTTTATTTGTGAATAAAATTAACCAGCATTGTTAATCTTGAATGATTTTAAAATTCTCATCAGTTTCTCTGAAGACTTTGGCAGCAGGTCATTTTTATACCACCTCTTATAAATCACATATAAGCAAAAGCTAAAACAGTTTTAACCCAGCTGTTAATTCTATTTATATACCATTCAATAATTGCTTAACCAGAGGACCTGTTGAGTGTGAGCATTTATTGAAATTTATACATAAACCCATACAGTTAAAACTGTATAAGCAAGACTTGACAGCTGATCTAAACAGCTATAAAGCATGACACATTCTGCTGAGAGAAAGACCCTTCGAGTCCCATGAGTTCACATTCTTTTCTTCTTTTGTCCAAACACACATCTGCCAGTCTGCGTATCTTATCCTCAGTGAGTCACTTTAATTACACTGTGACCATTCAGCCCTTAACTTCCCCCTTTGAGGCGTTGTTGAGCTGGAGAACCAGGTATTCATGTTGTTAAGCTACTAGTTTTTTTTTGTGAGAATTGGTCCTTAAAATAAAGTATTATCCTTATTCCTAACGTCAAAAACTTCCATGTTACTACCATGTTTTTTTTTCCTTTTCTTTTTTTTTAACCATAGTAATACTATGCTCATTTGGATGTCTACCATGCAATTATGGAACTCTTGTAAATACCATGGCTCTCATATGAGAATCATTCTGTGCCATTGTAGTTTAGTTGTCTTGCTCAGCAGTGATAGTTTTTCCAGTATTGGGCTTGAACCATTGACCTTTTGTATTTTCCAGCCTTACAGCACTAAGCCACCTTACACACATCCTCTTCATGAGAACGAAGGAGTGATTAAGAAAAGTTTTATTTCGCGACTGCATAATGCTGCTCAGTCTTTTAGTTGATATGGAAATGTGGTTAATGAAAAACATAGTGGTTGTAATGTTACACTGTAAATGTTGGACATCTGTGTGCCATAGAAGTATAGCAAATTTACAGATTCTCTTGAAATAAAATTGACCAGTTGAGAGGAAAATAAAATATTTGGATTTAAAAAACCAAGGAATTTTGGCATTCTGGTTGGTGAATATGTGGTGTGTAAGATTTGTTTTCATGTAATATCCAGTAGCCTGTCATTTCAACATTATAGCTTCTCAGAACACATTAGAAATCACTTACATGAGTGGAAAGCAGATCTAGAATTTCACCCATGGAAATATGCTTTTTCTCCAGTTCTAATTATAAATGACCACAAGTATCCAAAACGTTGTGTACTTGGAAAGGACAGCAGTGATGGGTCATGAAAACCCTTTTTTTTTTTTTCCCTTCATTGAACTTCAAAATATTTCACACCAATCAAAATTTAGTTTCGATTGAATTTGTCCTCTACATCCTTGAGTACTTGGCTGAAATGTATTTATGATATGTTTAGCTTTATTTGTGAATAAAATTAACCAGCATTGTTAATCTTGAATGATTTTAAAATTCTCATCAGTTTCTCTGAAGACTTTGGCAAACACATTAGAAATCACTTACATGAGTGGAAAGCAGATCTAGAATTTCACCCATGGAAATATGCTTTTTCTCCAGTTCTAATTATAAATGACCACAAGTATCCAAAACGTTGTGTACTTGGAAAGGACAGCAGTGATGGGTCATGAAAACCCTTTTTTTTTTTTCCCTTCATTGAACTTCAAAATATTTCACACCAATCAAAATTTAGTTTCGATTTAATTTGTCCTCTACATCCTTGAGTACTTGGCTGAAATGTATTTATGATATGTTTAGCTTTATTTGTGAATAAAATTAACCAGCATTGTTAATCTTGAATGATTTTAAAATTCTCATCAGTTTCTCTGAAGACTTTGGCAGCAGGTCATTTTTATACCACCTCTTATAAATCACATATAAGCAAAAGCTAAAACAGTTTTAACCCAGCTGTTAATTCTATTTATATACCATTCAATAATTGCTTAACCAGAGGACCTGTTGAGTGTGAGCATTTATTGAAATTTATACAAAATTTAGTTTCGATTTAATTTGTCCTCTACATCCTTGAGTACTTGGCTGAAATGTATTTATGATATGTTTAGCTTTATTTGTGAATAAAATTAACCAGCATTGTTAATCTTGAATGATTTTAAAATTCTCATCAGTTTCTCTGAAGACTTTGGCAGCAGGTCATTTTTATACCACCTCTTATAAATCACATATAAGCAAAAGCTAAAACAGTTTTAACCCAGCTGTTAATTCTATTTATATACCATTCAATAATTGCTTAACCAGAGGACCTGTTGAGTGTGAGCATTTATTGAAATTTATACATAAACCCATACAGTTAAAACTGTATAAGCAAGACTTGACAGCTGATCTAAACAGCTATAAAGCATGACACATTCTGCTGAGAGAAAGACCCTTCGAGTCCCATGAGTTCACATTCTTTTCTTCTTTTGTCCAAACACACATCTGCCAGTCTGCGTATCTTATCCTCAGTGAGTCACTTTAATTACACTGTGACCATTCAGCCCTTAACTTCCCCCTTTGAGGCGTTGTTGAGCTGGAGAACCAGGTGAACAGAGAGGAACAGAACATATTTGAGAAGTTAAAGGAGAGATGAAGAGACATGAGTTTGAGTTTCAGACAGATTGGTGGGCTTGACTCTACTTGTTAGTGTTCAAGGGCAGCTGTCAGCACAGCCTTATACAGACATTTCTTCAGCCATGCTCCGCAGTTTCCTGTTAACTCCTTCATTCCTAGGAAACTGGCAATTTGTGGTTCTATAGTAGAGTGTCATATATATTTAAAGTAAAGACAGTCTGTTATGTTGTTTAAATTGCAGATTATTTCTGGAGAGCTGCGTGCTTAAACTTTGCATAAAGTGGGTTACTGAAAGTCCGCCCGCCCGCTACAAGCACTGTGATTCATGCATGGGATGACTGTTATTCCAGTTTCATCTATGTTTATTGTATCTGTCCCTACCAAATTAAAAACAAAAAGCTAATTATTGTGTGAAGGATACAATGTAAAACGTACATTTTCTGTACGCCCGTTTTGCATTGGGTCAGAGGGAATAATGCTGTTTATGTTGTGAATTAATTATATCTGTTTTATATGTATGGATTTAGTTACTGTCAAGACTGCTTCATACAGTGTGCATTTGCTTGTTATCTGTCCATGAAGGCAATTGTTTATGTACAGTATGCGTGTGTGCATGCCTTTCTCTTCATTAATAATTCACTGCACACACTCGGTTTCATCCCTAGTTCCAGCTCGGCCTTCCCATATTAAAAATGTATTTATTTCTCATAACTGTATGGCTGAGTCTAAGCCAAGCTCATCCTGATCTCCCTCCTCCTTCACTTATCCTCTGTTCTTTCTGTGATTGCTGTTGTCCTGTCTTTCCTTCCATCTGGTTAACCTAAGCTCCCCTCCAATAGCAATCAACATCTGGGCACGAGGAGCATGTGTGTGTGTAAAAGAAAAAACACTCGGCAAGCCATAGAGTCAGTCCTTATTCGGCATTTCTTGGAGCAGGAAGTGGGCTGTGGCCTCTGATTGTGATGTCACAAGAAGAGGAGATTGTATCACAGTTTGCAAAACATGAGGGAGAAAAAATGAGGAAAACTTTTAAATAAGTGACTTTGGTCACTTATGTCACAGGCCTTTTTATTTCATTTTTATATTTATAATACTGTTTATTTTATCAATTTATTTTAATTTTTTGCTTTACAGTGCCTTTTATGAATGCCTTTTATGATTTGAAAATCCATTTGACATATATTTAGTCATTTAAAATGTATGAAAATATAAATAAATATATTTTAATATTTGAAGCATTTCTTATATACTGTATATATATATTTTTATTTATTTAATTTTTTTATTAATAACTGTCCCTCTGTTGTAGTGTCATTTCCCTCTCGACAAACAGTTTTGCCCCTGATAAGCTTTTATCAAATGTTAGTGTAATTGGATACCATTTCAACACAACTTTCAGTGAAGAAAACGTGCAAACAGAATAATTTTATTGTGTCATTTCCATCTGAGCTGTATGTATTTTTGTCAAATTATGCAGTGAAACTAACAGAAAAAAAATCATAAAAATGTAATTTCCACCACAAAATGCTATTAAACACAACACATAATATGAGATTAAATTTAATTCAATTCAAGTTTATTTGTATAGCGCTTTTTACAATACAAATTTTTGCAAAGCAACTTTACAGCAAATTAAGTTTCTACAATATTTAGTGGTAGCTTATCAGTGGTGACTGTCAGTTAATGTACATATGGCAGAAATGTACGGAAAAATCAATTAAAGACGTAATCAAACAGATGATGAACACTATTAACAGCAATTATTATATGATGTAATCAAACTTATAGCAAAATTTGGTAGTTCTGTATGTTGTTTCAGGGTTGGCATCATCTGAGATCCTCTGAGGGGTTGCATCATCTCTTCTCAGGTGTTCTGGATCCAGACTGAAGCTTGTGTAAATCCTAGTTACCACGGGATGTATGCATGTTTTATTTACTATGTTTGTCTCTCTAGTACTGCTTGTGTGGTGGTCAAGAATGACCTTTTTATCTAGTAAAATGAATGCGCTAGGCTATATTTTAGTTTCATAATGTTTTTTGTATTATATTTTGTATTTTTAGAGGATTTGTATGATACAAAATTATATTTATGGAATATTTATGATCCATTTATTACCTATTAACCACTTTTTGAGCATAGACCTGAAAACGAAATTTTCAACTTAAAGGGAACATTAGATGCCCATTTTTCCACAAGTTGGTATGATTCTTTAGGGTTTTTATGAAATGTCTGTAACATACTTTAGTTAAAATTCCCCAATGGTCTTGTAAAACAACACCCTTTTTACCTAATAAAAACGACTCCGTTCACAGCGACCCGTTTTAGTGCATGTCTATTTAAATGATAATGAGCTACTGCTCACCCCGCCCCTCTCTTCCGTAAAGACCCTACACACTAGAAATCTAACCAAATGTAAAAAAAAAAATTTAAAAAAAGTGAATATTTAATTTGATGTCCCCTTGGAACTGTGAAAATAAAAGCCTAAGGTCAAAACATGTTATATTTAAAATTTGAGGTTGATAAATAAAACATTTCATTTAATTTTCATATAGTTCAGTTGCTTTGACACAGTCTGTATTGTTAAAAGCGCTATATAAATAAAGGTGACTTGATTTCAGTAAGAGCTTTCAGTAAGATTTTGGGCGCAGTACCAAATGTTTCCACTAAATGAAATTTGCTTCCCATTCATTTTTGACCACGAATACTACTAATGTGACTAATTTTTTTTAGGACCATTTAACCTATTTGAATTCAAAATTCTGAACAATTCTAAAAAAACTGAGATGCTGCATTTTTCAGTAAATTAAATAGTGTGATATCATATAGGCCTGTACTGGCTTTATGTACAAGTCATCATCCATCTTGCTCTCTAAGATATATCTATCAGCCATCAAACAATCCAAATTGGCCAACCTCTACTCACCTTCATGTTGTCTGAAATCGTTATTCTGAAAGCGCCACACATATACATCAAAACATGTAAATAACAGAATTTCCATTCAAACAGTTCCTTTAAGAAGTGGGTCTGTTTGTACATTTATGTGTGGGAATGTGATACATGGCCAATATGTTTCTAGAACCTGCTTTCTCTCCTGAGCAGCAGAATGTCGAGCACTTCCTGTCTTTGTCTGCCCCCATTGTTGGTACTTGCTGGGCTTGTTTTGATCAGACAGACTTCTCCTCCTACCTCACACATTTCTAACCACACTTGTCTCTTTGTTCATTATATCTCAGTCTCTGTTCCCCCTCTGTTTGTCATCCTTTTCCCAGTATCCAATGCCTGTTTCTCTTTCTCTTTTCTCTCCTATCTTGCAGTTTTAAAAAGCAGGTTTATTTATACACTGTAAATGTATTTAATGTAATCTCTCTCTTTCTTTCTTATGCACAGTGAGTCAAGTATCTGTCAGGCACGGGCCACTGTGATGATCTACAATGATGCCGATAAGAAGTGGGTCCCGGCAGGCACGGGTGCCCAAGCTTTCAGCAGGGTTCAAATCTACCACAACCCCAGCAATAACGCCTTCAGAGTGGTGGGACGAAAGTTGCAGACCGACCAGCAGGTAAACAAACTACAGTCAGCCAGATGTAGCATGGGGTTGCAGACAAACAAACCATTTTACTTTGAAGATAACACTGCAGAGGGCTGACACATTCAGGGTAACTGGAAAAAAGGTCTTTCCAAACGTTGCCTCAAGCACACACTTTAAAATAGTCTTTCATAATGTATTTTTTCACTTGCTAAAGACCAGCAGCACATAATACAGTTTAATACTGTGTTTATCCTAATAATGGCAAAGGGATAGTTCACCCAAAAATTTGAATAATTAATTTACTGACCCTCGTGTCATTCCAGACCCACATTATTGTTTTCCCTCAAGATTACAAAAAGAGAAATTTAGCAGAATGGCAACACCGCTTTTCCCATATTACAAAAGTGAGTGCATACTGGGATGTCAAGTCATCAAAGACGAAAAAAAAAGATAAATGTACAAACAAAGGTGGTCCATAACAGAATTGATATGCATATACAAGTGACCCCATCAAAACCCTTGAACTGATATAATTCCACCAGAAGTGCATTTAATTAATTACAACTCCCATCCATGATTTTCTGTTTTTGTTTACCTGTCATTCAAGTCACTGAGCAGAAATTAAAAAAGTAATAATTTTTTTTAGAAATAAAGGAGTGATTATGCCATTAAAAGGCAACACGGTGCAACAAAGTAATTTTTTTCTAAATAAATTAATACTTTTATTCAGCAAGGATACATTAATTTGATAAGTGTTATTGTAATGTTACAAAAGATTTTTATTTCAAATATAAATAAAAACGTTTCATGAAAAAAGCAGCACAAGTGTTTTCAACATTTATAATAATTTATTTTATATTTATGATAAGAAGAAATTCTTATGTAACATTTATAATGCAGACATGTTCACAAGTCCCTAAGGTCCAAGTCAAGTCTCAAGTCTCTTTGTATCTATTTTTAGCAATAGCCAAACAATTAGAATATAACAATAATAATTCAAATTTTTATTAAAGGTGGGGTAAGCGATTTTTCAAAAACGCTTTAGAAAACGAATAGCAAAACGAACTTGTAGCCAATCAGCAGTAAGGGGCGTGTCTACTCATGATGTGGAGGAGAGAGAGTTCAGTGCACATGACAGACATTAGCCGAGCCGAGCAACAGAAAGATAGAGATGGCGGATAAAAAACAAAAGAGGAAAACGTCTGCGGAACAAAAGAAGGCTTAAGGCAAGAAATATCGACCCATGTAAATATCGGATCAGCTTTCCAGCGCTGGAGAGAACTCAAGGAGCGGAAGGCCTATGATTGGATGCCGAGGTTGCTTTGTTTCTTCTCGATAGGTGAGTAACCGTGTCTGCGCCACAACAGCTAAAGTCTGTCTAGTACACTGGACACGTCAAAGCGACCGTTGAAAATCATTTGAAATTTGTGTCAATGCGTCATTAATAGAATGCAGCAGTAGTTTTCTGTCTGGGATTTGTTGTCGTGCCGCGCCGCATCCAGTGTAGACCATAGATATGTATATACTGTATATATTTATTGTGAAGACCGCATCACTGATTATAATGAGTTCCATAGTATTTTGTCACGCCGCGCCACTCGTGTCCGGTGTAGACACGGTATAACATTGGTTTTGCTTTGTTTCACAGAACATACGAACGTGGGTTGCGTACGTATGTGTGGGCCGGAGCTATCGAAATAGGGGCGTGTTTGTTTTGGTGATTTTAAATGTCAACATTGGCTACCAGAAATCACTTACCCCACCTTTAATATTAGTAGTGGTTGCAGTAATATATTACTACTGTAATACAGCTGCACTGTAAAATTTATGTAAATGAATATTTTACAATGCGTATATTATTCAATTTTACAATAGCAAAATTAAATGGCTCTAACTGCCAGAATATAATTTCTGTTTCTGAGTTTACAGTCCATCCATCACCTGCATCCCTCTATCTTGAGTTCTCTCTTCCCCTCCCAACACTGTTGCCCTCTATACCCACAGACACGAATGCTCCCCAGAGATGATTACTGAAGTAGATGTTGTTTCCTGTAAGATAGCCAAACCATTTCCTGTGCCAGTTAGGCCCTCCTCCCCCATTCCCATGACTCTACCTCTCCACACTCCATCTGTCTGACCCACAAACTCATTTCTCTTTGTCTGAATGACTGACTCAGTGACTTTTGTCTCTTTCTGTACAGCTCTTTCTGTGTAGAGTCTGCTATTCTGTTCTGTATTTTTGATGGCAGTGCTTCTTTGTTGCTGGCATGTTGAACTTTTTTGGACATTTTCTTCTTCTCTCTCTTCCTTTTCTCTCCTCCGCTCTACTTTGTGGAATTGTAATACAAACAGAGAAATGAGGCGTCAGCACATTCACTAAAGGCGAACGCTCACACACACTCGATCTCTCACACACTCACTCATGCGTTCTGCAGAGGTAGAGCCACCTCCTGGACAATCTGTTAAACAAACTTTTATTTCTGTTGCAGTATGCAAAAAGTTTACAAATCTGTTTGAGCTTTGGGGTTGAAGTTTTAGGGCGGGTAGGAGAAAGTCTTTTGGCACATTCAAATATATGTTAATCTAAGTGTGTGTCATGTTCTTAGGTGAGTTGTTCTAGGATTGATTTTAAAAAATGTAAATAACTGTAAATAATCACACATTTGCTTAGAAAAGCACCATTAAGTATATAATTTAATACATTATTTATGATGGCTGAGCAAGTTCTTTAATAGAAAGGGGAATTTAAAGATGAATATTGTTTATGTATTTCATATGGCTGAACATGTTTGTCACTGGCTTTAAGGTCTGTTCACACTTGCATTACATCTTCAAGCTTTTTTTTAATTAACCTTGAGAACCCCGCATTTTGATTTCTTTCAGTTGCTCTTTTAAACACAAGAATGCGTCTTGAATTTTAAGAAACATTTTTCAAATCTTGTATACTTAAAATATAATTACTACTTTGTAAGTAAATAAATAATATCCCAACAGCTAATTATATTATTGCCTTTAAATTTATTAAAGTAAATAAATCCATGAACTAAAAAATATATTAATCTTAAGAGGTGTATTAAAATATAGTGGGGAAACTATTTATTTGATCCCCTGCTGATTTTGTAAGTTTGCCCACTTACAAAGAAATGAAGGGTCTGTCATTTTTATGTTAGGATTATTTTAACGTATAGAGACAGAATACCAACCAAAAAACCAGAAAAAACACATTATATAAAGGTTAGAAATTGATTTGCATCTCAGTGAGTGAAATAAGTATTTGATCCCCAAGCAAAACATGACTCAGTACAGCCCTCTACGAACACCTTGGCAATCGAATCGCCATTGGCTAGTACATTTTTTTGTTTACTTGCCAGACTGATAAATATATACATACATACACACACACATACACACACACACACACACACACACACACACATATATATACACACACACACACACGTTGGTTTTTATGGTTTATGAGGACTCTCCATAGGCGTAATGGTTTTTATACTGTTCAAACCGTATTTTCTATTGCCCTACACCTACCCTACCCCTAAACCTACCCCTCACAGGAAACTTTCTGCATTTTTTGATTTTCAAAAAAACTAATTCTGAATGATTTATAAGCCTTTTAAATTACGGGGACACTCAAAATGTCCTCATAAATCACTTCTCGTTGTAATACCTATGTCATACCCATGTCATTATACAAATTTGTGTCCTCATAAACCACATAAACATGCACACATATACACACACACACACACATACACATACATACATATATACACACACATACATATACATACACACATACACACACATATATACACATACTGTGTGTGTATATATATATATATATAATTCACAGTATTGAGAATCAAGCATATGTAAACTTTTGAACGGGGTCATTAACTTTTGTAATTAGAATTAAAACTCGATAACCATGTATGAATGCATATTAGTCATTTTAACTGAACTTCGGACTGGTGGTGTTGCTTTTTTGGTTATTCAGTGTTTCTGTAAAAAAAAAAAAAAAAACCATTGGGGAAAACCTAACAAAAATACTGATTAGATAATAATGATACGAATTCTACTAATAAGAAAAATATAAAACGCACCAAGGATTAATGAGCTACTGGATTCATGAATATTAATCAGGTTGTGTGCGTTCGCTCGAACTGATTTGCTGAAATCAAAACAGGGACGATAATAGGTGAGCGCCAGCCAATGAGATTGCCGTTTGCGCATTAGTTCAGCCCACTACCAGAGAAAGCGGTAATTCTTAAAAGTGGAAGAATTCCAAAGGAACTCCGTTATTTTGACACGAAAATACAACAAAGAATATCGTTTACACGAAGCGCGCATAGGTAGCACGTCAATTCTCTCTCTCTCCCTCTCTCTCTGCATGTGTGTGAAACAAAGCGACGGCGAGTCGTGCACCTTCACACTAGAGTTTACGGGACGTTGTACGTTGCACATCCATTCAGATGAACTGAAAAACAGCACAGATCACTTGACGGAGAGAGAAACTCTGAAGCGCTCAATCAGAGAGTGTTCGGTGAGTGAAAATATATCTGAGCTAAACTTATACTTAGCCTCCAACTCACACACTGGCGAGTAAAATCTGAGAATTTATCAGCAATTGGCTAATATTAGACATCATTTAGTCGCCAGAGTGAAGATTTAGTCGCATATGCGAGTGATTTACTCGCAATGTAGAGGGTTGCAGTACCTGGTGCAGAAACCCTTGTTGGCAAGCACAGAGGTAAGACATTTCTTGTAGTTGGTCACCAGGTTTGCACACTCCTCAGGAGGGATTTTGGTCCACTCCTTTTTACAGATCCTCTCTAAATCCTTAAGGTTTCTTGGCTGTCGTTTGGCAACTCAAAGTTTCAGCTCCCTCCACAGATTTTCTATAGTATTGAGGTCTGGAGACTGGCTAGGCCACTCCATGACCTTAATGTGCTTCTTGAGCCACTCCTTTGTTGCCTTGTCTAGCCTTGAAGACTTATCCATGACCCATCTTCAGTGTTCTGGCTGAGGGTAGGAGGTTCTCCAAGATTTTACAGTACATGGCCCCATTCATTTGCGATGCGATGAAGTCGTCCTATACCCTTAGCAGAAAAACAGCCCCAAAGCATAATGTTTCCACCTCCGTGCTTGACTGTAGGGATGGTGTTCTTGGGGTCATAGTCAGTATTTCTCTCCCTCCAAACACGGCGAGTCGAGTCAAGCCTTCTCTGAATCATTTTGATGTTCTTTGGCAAACTTTAAACAGGCCTGTACACGTGCCTTCTTGAGCAGGGGGACCTTGCGGGCGCTGCAGGATGTCAGTCCATTGCGGCGTAGTGTGTTACCAATGTTTTGCTTGGTGACTGAGGTCCCAACTGCCTTAAGATCATTAACAAGTTCCTCCCATGTAGTTCGGAGCTGATCCCTCACCTTTCTCATGATCATCCTTATCCCATGAGGCAAGCTCATGCACGGAGCTCCAGACCAAGGCAGATTGATGGTTTTGTATTTCTTCCAATTCTGAATAATTGCACCAACAGTTGTCTCCTCCTCACCAAGCTTCTTGCTGATGGTCTTGTAGCCCATTCAAGCTTTGTGCAGATCTACAATCTTGTCTCTGACATCCTTTGACTACTCTTTGGTCTTGCCCATGGTGGTGGGAGAGGTTGGAATGAAGATACAGATTGTGTGGACAGGTGTCTTATATAACTAACGAGCTGACATTAGGAGTAACTTCTTAAAGGAACACTCCACTATTTTTAAAAATAGGGTCATTTTCCAACTCCCCTAAAGTTAAACAGTTGAGTTTTACCGTTTTCGAATCCATTCAGCCGATCTCAGGGTCTGGCGGTAGCACTTTTAGCTGTAGCTTAGCATAGATCATTGAATCTGATTAGACCGTTAGCATCTCGCTCAAAAATGACCAAAGAGTTTCTATATGATATTACGCAGCGCCTGAAAACAGCCCCCAGCTAGGTAACTTCCAATAAGCCTATTTTCAGGCGCTGCGTAATATCATTGCGCCTGCTGCACCCATGGTACGGCAGCAAAGTTCCTTGATTATTACGCCGGAATGAGAGTATAGTTCCTAGCCATATCGACCTAGAAAATTGCAACTTTTCATTTTCCGTCAGTCTTAGTACACGAATTTAATTTCTTTGTAAGTGGGCAAACTTACGAAATCAGCAGGGGATCAAATAAATATTTTCCCCACTGTATTAGTCTCTGTGTATTGCATTTTTAAGAATAAATAAATAATATTAATACATCTGGACATCAAAATGAGTGTCACAAAGAATAGTTAACTTCTCGTATTAACTACAGCATAAAAGAGAAACCGCATTTGTGTACTTGTGTGTTGTATGACTTAATTTACATTTGGACTTTTGTGTCTTCTCCTGTACAGGTTGTGATAAACTGTCCAATTGTAAAAGGATTAAAATATAATCAGGCAACGCCAAACTTCCACCAGTGGCGGGACACTCGGCAGGTGTGGGGACTAAATTTTGGCACCAAGGAAGATGCAGTGCTGTTCGCCAATTGCATGATGCATGCGATCGACGTCCTCAACTCCTTTCCTGATGGAGGTAATGCACATGCACATTTTCACACCATTGTGACAATTCTGTCATTAATTACTCACCCTCATGTCGTTCCAAACCCGTAAGACATTCATTCATCTTCGGAACACAAATAAAGATATTTTGGATGAAATCCGAGAACTTTCAGACCCTGCATAGACCGCAACGCAACTGAGACATTCATGTGACATCAGTGGTTCAACCGTAATTTTATGACGCTATGAGAACACTTTTTTGCGCAAAGAAAACAAAAATAAAGACTCGTAGCTTCATAAAATTAAGGTTGAAACACATGTTTCTAACGATGTCCTTACTACCTTTCTGGGCCTTGAACTTAAGTTGTGTTGCTGTCTATGCAGGATCAGAAAGCTCTTGGACTTCATCAAAAAATACATTTATTTGTGTTTTCCGAAATAAACAAAGGTCTTATGGGTTTGGAACGACATGAGGGTGTATAATTGTCATTTTTGGGTGAACTATCCCTTTAATGTATAATGAAAAATTGAATGCGACCTTTTACAGCTGCATTGTCTTTAGGTTACCCCACACGACCCGTGTCCAATGGACCATCCCCAGAAGAGCTGGAACAACAGAAAAGGTACAAACCAGGGATTATTTGTAGTGGTGTACGGAACAAAATAAAAATAAATATAAAATAAATAATAAAAATAAAATTTATGTGAAGTGAAGTTTTTGTTCACTTCCTGTGGCATCGTGTGAATTGCCTGAAGTCATGGTTTCCCTGGTCAGTCTTTGACCTCATTTACAGTGGTACACACACATACCCATAAGCACACACTCCCCAGGGATTATTGGTATTAACGCTCAAGTATTTAGCTTTCCATTAGCCCCTGAAGTGATGGGGCAGAAGTCCGGATCAGGCGTTTTGACACTTAAATCCTCTTCTCCCCTGCCTCATTCTCCTCTTCTTTCAGCCTGCAAGACTGCAGACCGAAAAAATTAAACACTGGTATCTTTTACGAACTTAAAATCTGATTTTTTTATTGTTTTTATGTGCTTTTTTGGCAGCTTAATAATAAAGAAGATACAAAATAAATGGGCATATTTAAATAATTGCATTGCTCACACAGCTCAACCATGGTCTGTTAATAACTATGCCACAGCTCTGATTTAAATCAGACTTAATTTAAGTTGTTTATGGACATACTTTTATAACTACAGCTGTGGCAGGTTACTATATTTTTATTTGATTGGTTAAAAGATTTCTTCTGGCAAAATTTGCTGCCTAAAAGTAAGTTCACATTTACTGGTAACTTTTTTTTTTTTTTTTTGGAAGTTAAATCTAGTCATTTAAATAGGAGTCACGTAATCTTAAACTACGCATAAGGGTGAAGGATTTCCCCATAGAGATCATAACCAGTTCAAGTTGGTCACATGAATTTGCCACATTGACCAACAGAAAACTGATTGGTTTGAAAGCGACTTCTGTGTGAGCTTTCCCACATGCATCACATCATTACAGCACTTTTGATAATAAACAATGGACTTTTTGGCAATTGAATTTTGGCAAAAATGGGCAAATGTGACCATACCTTAACTATTGGTTTAAAACCAGCTACAAAAGTTACGGCACTGCCGAATATTAGTGTGCCACTAATAGCATAAAAATGCCCTTGCAAAATTATTAATGCAGTTTCAGGCTTCTGTACATGAATGCATTCAGTATGAGTAGGAACATAATGAACTTAATTTACCATCTGTTTATTAGCATTAATAATAATGATTATAGAAGAAAAAATTTAATTATTTCTTCTATAAGAAAATATCCCTGGCAGCAGTGGAAAACTGAAATTATTTTCCAAATCTCTGGAATGAGACTAGTTCCAGAACATGCTGCACTCGTCTCTCTCTCTCTCTCTCTCTCTCTCTCTCTCTCTCTCTCTCTCTCCCTCTCTTTCTCCCTCTCCCTCTCCCTCTCTTTGCCTGTCTAGTTGTTTTGGTTACCTTGATAAAGACTTTACATGGAGCTAGTTGACTCATGTCTTGACTTGACTGAAATGTTTTGAATGGCTCTCAGAGAGGCTTGACTTGACATGAAACTTGACATTGCAGTCTTGTAAGTGTTGCTACAGAGTATTCATTATGTTTTTCTATGTTTGCATGCATGTTTGAAGTCATGTTTCATGTATACTGGTTCATTTGAGGCATCTCAGACTGATTAAAAATATGTAAACCCACCAAATAATCGCCATCTCATCCCACATCTACTGTAAACTCAAGTTAAGTGACAAAGACTATAGGTCACTCCTATTGAATTTACTGATTTGGACTTCAACTCAAGAGTCAACTCAAAAATCAAGAAGCCTGTGTGAACTCGTTATATATGACAACAATGAATTACTTGGCATGAAATGCACGTCATAGATTTGAATGTCCATGTATACATCTAATTTATTGAACTTTTTTTTTTTACCTTGTAATTTTTAATCAGAATGTCATAAATGGACCAGACTTCATTTAGTCCATTTAAACCCACTATTATTTTATTAACTTATTTACTTGAAGTAACACCTTTAAGTTAATTTTTCTGTAATTATCAACAAATTTCAAGTTTGTAGTTCTTGACGTTGGTCACATGACATGCAAGTAAATAAGAAACAAAATATTTATTATTTTTTTAGTGTTTTATTAAGATTTTATTTTACAATCTGTGTGATTTAATTAATTATTACCTTATCAACTCACAAATTGCAACATGTCAAAATAATTGCAATGCCTTTGTCTTTTACTGCAGATTAGAACAACAGAGGATGGAGCAGCTAGAGCGAGAAAGACAAGAGAGAGAGCGACAGGAAAGGGAAAGACAAGCAGCTCCAGGTCAGAAGAAAGTGTTTAACCTCGACAGTCAAGATTTTTTTAGTTGGATTATGAGACCATTGCTGTCTTCTGCAAGTAGAGACCAACCATGATGTTTTTTTTTAATGATATTCTATTCTATTTATTTGTATAGCACATTTAAAAACAACAGACGTTAGCCCAAGTGCTTTACATATCAAACACAACACATACAATCTAAAAATGGTAAAACAATCACAAAAATACTTAAAACAGATACAAATTGTGTTTAAGCATCTGATAACCAAAAAGCAGATTAGTTCACTGCTCAGAATTTTTATAGAAGATTTTTTTTGAAATCCCTATGAAAGAAGTGAATCAGAAAAGTGGGCTGTCACTGATTTTTTTTTTGTTTTATGTTATTTACAATCACATCTAATTGCATTCTTAAGTAGAACATATGTGACCCTGGACCACAAAACCAGTCTTAAGTCGCTGGGGTATATTTGTAGCAAAAGCCAAAAATACATGGTATGGGTCAAAATTATTGATTTTTTTTTAATGCCAAAAATCATTAGGATATTAAGTAAAGATCATACCGCATGAAGATATTTTGTAAATTCCCTACTGTGAATATATTAAAACTTATTTTTTGATTAGTAATATGCATTGCTAAGAACGTCATTTGGACAGCTTTAAAGGTGATTTTCTCAATATTTAGATTTTTTTGCACCCTCAGATTCCAGATTTTCAATAGTTGTATCTCGGCCAAATATTGTCCTATCCTAACAAACCATACATCAATGGAAAGATTATTTATTCAGCTTTCAGCTGATGTATAATCTCAATTTTGAAAAATTGACACTTAAGACTGGTTTTGTGGTCCGGGGTCACATATTATTAAAGGATAATTAATGTGTATTAACATTATTTGCAATAATGCAAAAAATATTGGTAAACCAATTTCTACCTTTATTTCTGAGATAGCTATTTTAATAACTTAATTTTTCTGTTTTGAAAATTGTGCTTTTGTTCAACAGTAGTCATTCCTCCAGCACCACCTTTGGCCCCTGGAGGTCCTCCAGCTCCCCCTGGGCCCCCACCTCCTCCTGGGCCCCCTCCATCTGGACCTCCCCCACCACCTGGACCTCCTCCCTTGGGAGGAGGAGCTCCACCTCCACCTGCTCCTCCTCTGCCCTCTTCTGGAGGAGGTGGAGACGAGGGAGGAGGACCAGGTGGCGGTGGTCTCGCTGCTGCCCTGGCAGGTGCCAAACTCCGCAAAGTGCCCAAGGTGAGACAATGAGTGAATAGAGAATCACAGTAAGAGAATATCCAGATGTCAAAGCTATGAGTCACTTCCTGGTAATGTTATTTACAGTCTTGGTGCAATTTGTGAATCCATTCACAAATATGAAATTTCATATAAATTTAGCTATTTCCTGTAAATGTGGAGCCTGTTCTCCCATGATGTTGTGCACACATATTTGTTCCTGGCTGCTGTTATTGATTCAGTGCTTCCTCCTGCAGGATGATGGTGGTAGTGGCGGAGGAGGAGGAGGTGGCAGTAGTGGCAGCAGTGCTGCGGCCAGTGTGGCGGCAACTCCTAAAGCAGACAGCAGCCGCAGCAGTGTGTCTATGCCCAGCGGAGGAGGAGGCCTGATGGGAGAGATGAGCGCAATTCTAGCACGACGGTCAGTAGAAAAAAAAATTCAAAACCATACAGTAAATGTATACACAGAGCACAGGAACTTCTCTCAATTTAAAGGAGTCAGTTACCAAAATAAAAAAAGGCAGGAACGGAGCAGTCAAATTAAAATATTCACTCAGAATGAAAGATATCAACCTCCGCTGCTCTACTGTTGGAGAAACATGAAGGTCAACTTGGAACATGTGTGCTTTGATAACCAATCACATTATAGCTTTGACATCATTGAGTTGCAGTCAGACTTGTATGTAAAGTGCTGTTTGCAGGTACCGTTAAATGAACAAGAAATGACGCAAACAATCCTACCTGTTGCAAAGTTGTCAGTGATGCTCTTATCTAACAATTTTTTTTTTCATTGCGAAGTCTTAAATCAAATTGAAGGTTTAATGGCAAACATGTTGAAGAATAGCCGAAAGCCCGTCGATTCATTATGTGATAAGCTGTTTCCTCACGAAAGCAGTTTATTTCGCCTACTGAAGCCTTTCCTCCATTTGACATCCATAAAAAAGTGAAAAAAAACTTTTCTGTGCAGTTTAATGCTTTCCCCTGATTTCAATTCAGATTTCTTTTCATTGCCACCACAGATTCTTGTAAACCCTACAAGTAGGTGCATAAAAGAATAAACAGCAAATTAACAAAAATATATGAATTCTGGACACTGCAGAATATGGTGTACAATACAAAAAAAAACTATAAACAGAGTATTTCGTTTCTTCCACCAGCTCATAAGAGCTGTTTGAATTGGGCTGAATTCTTCACTCTTTGTTTTTGATTCACTAAAAAGAACCAGTCTGATTCATTTGAGAATGGTTGTGCTTTCACTACCGAGTAGTAGTTCTGCATTTGTGGAAGAATGGATGTTCAAGAACAGAAAGTCATTTGGTATGGGTAGTTTTTTTAATTTAAAGATGGAACTGATTTTAAATAAGAATGATTCTCGGTTTCTAACCGTAGATCTGAAATAATTTCACAGGCATAATATGACCACAAAGTGTAATACTGGACTAGATTATTATAATTTCAGTCTTGTAAATTGGTTTTTGGAAATTACTCTGTTTTTCTCTGTTCAACCTGAAAGAAGATGTACTTGCATGACTAGAAAATAACAGCCTGAGGTGTTACCAATGCAGCTGTTGATCGAACAACTTCGCTAATAACCTTGTAATGTCGAGGCTTTAATAGCAGCAGTGTATAGCACTTGCATGAATTCCTCCTTAAATTGATTCCTCATTACAAAAATATTTGTTACTTGAGCTGTGAAGAAGTGTGACTAGGTGGATAAACTTCAGGTTTTGCATTACTGACATAATTCCTGTAACTGCAGGTGCAGAACTCCATTCTATAGTGTTTTATAACTTCCTGGATTATATGTTTGCATATGTTGCATGTTTGTGAATCACTCTGTCCTAGATTAAATTGCCAAATGTGTGCCACCATAAAATGATAGGTAACCCAATAAATGGTAACACTTTATTTTGATTGTCCACTTTAGACATTCTACTAACAGTAAGTAACTTTGCAACTACATGTCAACTAGAAGTCATTAGACTATTAGTAGACTGTCTGCTTAATCTTCTAACACTTTATTTTGACGGGCCCACAACATACTGACTATGAGAAACTTTGCAACTATGTGTCAACTTATTCTACTAACCCTAAACCTAATCTAACAGTCTACTCTGAGAGTTTGTAGACATGTAGTTGCAAATTAATGAGAATTAGTTGACATGTAGTTGCAAAGTTACTTATAGTTAGTAGAATGTCTAAAGTGGACTATCAAAATAAAGTGTAACCATGAAAATATCTTCATATTTTTCCAAACCCAAAAGACTTTCACTCCTCTTTCAAACACATATATTTTTGATGACCTTTTTAGCCTACAACTGAAAGTCCATTCCGCTAAAACTTCGAAAATTCATAAAGACATTATACACACAAGTCTTCTGGAGAGAGACGGCCTCTTTATAAAAGGAAAAGATTTAATTTAGGCTTTTATTCACATTGATGAATAAATAAGTAGATCACATCAAAAATGGTAAACAGAATTTCAAACATGTTTGTAATTTTTCATGATACTTGAGAATTTTTTTTTTAAAGGGGTCCTATTATGTTCTTTTACAAAGTCTTGATTTTGTTTTGGGGGTGTACTAGAACAGGCTCTCATACTAGGTTGTTCGAAAAACATTATTTTTCACATATTTGACATTATTACAACACCTCTCTCCCCAGTCTGGCATGAACGGCTCGAATAGTTCCTGTATCAAATGAAGGCCCGCCTTCTGAAATACGAAATGTGCTGTGATTGGTTAGCTGGGCCAGTGTGTGTTGTGATTGGTTAGCTGGGCCAGTGTGTGTTGTGATTGGCACCACTCGGCGCCTGGTCAGGAAAGGTCATACCCCTTACCATAGCCGCCTGCGAGCTTCAGTGTAAATATTGCGTCAAAATCAAATCAATTTGAGCGCGATTTAAACCCGGATGATTGTAACCACTCTAAGTTTGTCTGTCTTGGGAAAGCTAGCGTGTCTCCGACATAGTGATAACACTCGTTGCCTTCTCTAGTGCCGCTCAACCAGGTCTCGTCCCATTCGTCGGTGAAAGCATAATAGGACCCCTTTAACTGACGGCATGCTACTGATACTGTTTTAGACTTTGAGTAGTAAATAACCCATAATATTCTATGAACTCTTTGGCTTGTGTGTAAAAATGTGCTGTAAATGACTGATGTTTTTAGAACTTTCTGTTGTCATTGTGTCTGTTGATACAGGAGAAAAGCTGCAGATAAAGGGGAGAAGGCACTCCCCAAAGCAGAGGAGCCCAGTAATGTATGAACACCTTCAATCTTTTAAGGCTCATTATGGATTAGTGCTGTCAAACGATGAATCGCATCCAAAATAAATGTTTTTGTTTACATAATATATGTGTGTGTACTGTGTATATTTATATATACATATTATATTATATATACTATTTTGAAAATATTTACATGTATATATTTGTATTCGTATAATTTATATATTATATATAAATATATTTAACATGTATTTTGTCCAATATATACATGGATGTGTGTGTATTTATATATACATAAATATACACAGTACACACACATATTATGTAAACAAAAACTTTTATTTTGGATGCGAATAATCGTTTGACGGCACTATTATGGATAATTGTGTCAATTCCACAAAAAAAAAAACATTTTTTTCCCCCCAAACCATTAAGTGCAAAACCAACCCTGCAGCCGATTCAAAAGATTTCATTATATCAATTGATCACAGTGCTGATTACCTGCATAACGCTAAAACAAATTCCAACCTAATACTTAACCTTAGTGTAGCGTTGATTGATAGCATTATTGTGACTAAGATATTTTTGAAAGTCTAAAATTTTCTTAAAAGTACTTTTTGGTACTAGGACCGCTGAAATTGGCTGTGGTGTGGTATTTGTTTGTGGGAAAAATCCTGCAAGAATTTCCTGTAAAATTCCTGTATATCCTGTAACTTTCCTGGAAAATGACCATTTAAAGTGCATGCAAAAGTCTTAAGTTATTTAAAGAGGTTGTCTATAGGCTTGAGATGGAATATAGCCTCTATTACTGTAAATGTAAGTACTAAAATTGAGTTAGACTTGAAAAGCCAGCACTATTACTGAACGCTGAGGAAACACTCTTTCATTCTCCTCTTGATCTGTTTCCTTTCCTTTGCCTGATGATCTTCAGGATGATTCCGACACTCAAGGCCCAGGCGGTAAGAACACAATGCATTTGTGATCGAGATTTGTGACATTTAGATACTCATTGAATGTTTTCTCATTATCTGTGATTTTTCATTAACAGAATTTAGGAGACCATGGGAGAAATCAGCCACCATGCCCAGGTAAACATTCATTTACAGACACTAGATGCTTATTAGTTATACATAGAACTGAAACTTTGTTTGTACCAGCACTGTCTCCATTAGTCTGATGTTTGAAGAACTCCAGCTGTTGAGTGTGACTGTCCATAGGGCCCTGTAGTTTAAATTTAAAGTGAAGTGTATATATACAGTACATGTCTCAAACAGGACTAACTCAGCACCCAGAGGTCTGGAGTCACCCTCTTCCTCTAGCCCATTTACCAGGTATTTTTACTATAGTATGCTCTCGTGTGGTTATGGACTAACACTGCTGGCGCCCCCCCGGTTCCCCTGCTTCCACACACATTTAACTAAACATGCAATAAAGTAGTATACCACTCAAGTCAATGGATTACACTGATTTCACATAGTTTAAAAGGGTTTTTAACATAGCGCTTTGCATCATGGCCAACAACACCCTTTAATCTTGTGAAAATCATGTAACACATGGCCTCTTGTACCTTATAGCTTCTATAAAGTATGTATAGAATATAAAGTGTATATATATATATATATATATATATATATATATATCTCACACACACACACACACACACACACACTACTGTTCAAAAGTTTCTTAAGTCTCTTTAAGCTCAATAAGGCTCCATTTTTTAGGAGTACAGTAAAAAATAAAATCTTGCAAGATATTACTATGGTTTAAAATAACAGTTTCAAAATATTTTAATATGTAATTTACAATGTAATTGAATTTTTAGCAGCCATTACTCCAGTCTTCAGTATATCACGATCCTTCTGAAATTACTCTATGCTGATTTGGTGTTTAAGAAGCATTATTAATCATATTTTTTATAATATTGCTGTGCTTCTTAATATGCTAAATGACTAAATATTTTTTCAGCATTCTTTAAATAGAATGCTCAAAATAACTATATTTATTTGAAATAGAAATGTTTTGCAACAATGTAAAAGTCTTTAACTTTTGATCAATTTGCATCCTTTCTTAATAAAACATTATATAAACATTATAAAACATCTATATAACCCATGGTCTGTAGGCTACCATGGTCTTTCTGAATACTTGATTCTGATTGGCTGGAAGGTGTGCGTTAAAACCATGAAATCACAGTTCTATACTGAAGCGCGCACACAGAAACATTCAGGAGCACAGAAACTTGTCAAAACTGCCCTGTGACTTTTATTAATAAAATACCACCGATACTGAATTTTTCTCAGCAATGACGTGGTAACATCACTGTTTAAGTAATAAAACTCGGTTTGAGGCCCTGGTAATGGTGCCATGGAGGACGGCGCTTGTGCCATCAGACGAAACAGTTGTGTGATTCTGTACAGGATTCAGACAGTCTTTACTACTGGAGGGTGTTTTCATAAGATCAGCTATTTAAACAACATTAAGTGAACCTATGAAAGGAATATTTTACTTTATGGGGCACTTTTATCTTTGAGGACATTCTCAAAATTAGTCAGATTTAGCTAACATGTAATTTCTAAGCAGATCGTCAGCAAGTTTGTCACCAGTGTATACACACACAAACACAGAGTTGGTTTAGGTAGACTGTACTTAACTTGACTCATCATGTGACTGGAGTGGATCTAAGTTTCTGAGCTTGTTTGGCTTCAACTTGTGGGCTTTGGAAAACTCTTTGGCTTTCTGTAGTGTCTGTAGATCTGTGCAGCACTGTCACAGTATTCCATGCTTTTTTCAACAGTATTACATGCTTTGAGGGTTCTTGCAGTTGCCTTCAGGCTTGGATTTATTTCATTGATTCTGCTGCTGTTCTCTTATCGTCCACTGGGGGCTCTCTGTTACTGACTATATTTCTTTTGTTCCCAGATCTGTGTAGGAGCCCATATTAAAGCTGTCTCCACATCCATAACTTTAAACCGCAGTGTCACTTTTTGCCCAAATTCATATTAACCCTTTTAAATAGTGTGCAAGGTTAGAATTAGCACCCAAAATTGTTCTTTAAAATATGAAGTTGAAGGCATTTTTCAAAATGTATATCCTTGCAAATTTGTCCACTTGAAATTTGCATACATGCCCTTGTCCATTGAAAAATATAAAGGAAATGTATGAATATAGAAAAGAACTGCGCTCATAGCAGCCTTTTTGCAATGACATTCCAGTTGAAGCCATGGAAGTGGATGAGACTTTGATGTTGGTCTTTCCTTTGAAATCAATTTTTCCTCTGCATTTCTCTTCCTTTTTCAAATAATTATTTGCTGTATTCATTTATTCCTGTGTGTTCTTTCACAGCCTTTATTCAGGAGTTACAGAAACGAGGATCTACATAGTCCCACAGAAATTGATGGGAAGGGATCACTCGGTCCTGAGAACCCAGGGATATACACACACACACACACACACACACACACACACACACAAGCACCCAGGGACTTAACGCTTAATCATTACCATTCAGCCCAAGATGAGCTTTCTTGTACCTTTACCTGCCGTTTTGTTTCACATTCATCCATTTCCTTTCTCTCCACGTTTAGTTTTACATATTTTGTTTTCCACTTAATGATTTACATACTGTACACATCGTCACCCTCACGCTTGATTCCTGTAATACACAGTGCATAAATCCTCACCCATAAACGTAATACTTGCCTAAAGTTATTGTATTCAGGGAATATAGCATATCAACTATCCCAGTGACTGTAACGGCCATATACAGACCCGCAGAGCTATGATGCAACAATAAGGAGGCAAAAACAAGATGGATTTTGGAGAAAAAGACCTGCAGTACACACACCATCTACCACACACACACCTCATGACCGAACCATCATGTCAGGTCCCATTCTTGTGCTTTTAGCTGGGAGATTTTCACATCAGACCTGGTTTAGGGAAAACAAAAGCATATTTTCACTTTAATTTGAAGCTCAGAGCTTTGTGTTTCATGTGTGTGGATGCATGTTTGTGTTTATGGACGTATGGCTGCACTTGCCTCTGTTTATCAGTGCCATCTTGTACGCGGTCACCTGACCGAAACAACTGTTGTCATAGCTTCAGCCCTCATTTGAGATGTTTTTAAACTTTGTGTTGAAATATGAAATAATACGGCCATGCTCATTTTTATCTGTTGGCCATGCCAAACTGCCTTGGAAAATACATATAAATATAAATAAGGTATATATATATTTGTTTTGAGGGAAAAAGATAGAAAACTTGAGATAATGTTTCTATTTTAATTGAAATGATTGGTGAATGGGGACTTATTGTGATTATAATGTTTTCTTTTCAGAGATTGTTATTTTCGGATTTCTGTTAAACTTCCGTTTCTTTTTTTCTATAGAATATAGGCTTTTTACACTGAAATATATAAAGAAAAATTGCGTAGAGACACTGGATTAGATGCCTTTATAGTCAAATACAGCTGCTTCTTCTACTGCACTTGTGTCTGCCTTTTTTTTCCCCCTCCAATCATGCAACTACATATACAAGAATCATATTTTATGGCCTTGCCACAAACACATTTGGCTTATTCATTAGATTTTATTCTGTGTTTCGGATACAAAAATGGATATGACAATACAGGTAACCTAGCGTAGTTATATAGGATGAGAAATGCTGAAGTGAAACCTGAAATCTGCATTATTTCAATGCAATAGTATATACAGAGTAGAGACACTGGATTAGATGCCTTTATAGTCAAATACAGCTGCTTCTTCTACTGCACTTGTGTCTGCCTTTTTTTTTCTCTCCAATCATGCAACTACATATACAAGAAACATATTTTATGGCCTTGCCACAAACACATTTGGCTTATTCATTAGATTTTATTCTGTGTTTCGGATACAAAAATGGATATGACAATACAGGTAACCTAGCGTAGTTATATAGGATGAGAAATGCTGAAGTGAAACCTGAAATCTGCATTATTTCAATGCAATAGTATATACAGAAGTACCATAGTAAAACTTACTCTTGAGCGATGGAAATATGTTTGCAGCACATGTATTGTCATCCACACATACTAGGCATAATAAAAACAGCCTTGTAATGAAATCCAGGAAACAATTTCTTCGACTATATAAATGTTTATTTAGCTGTGGCTGAGAGAGCAACAGCAGAAGGATAATGAGCTGTTGTTTCCCGTTATGAATGGACCCAAGCAGAGTTGTCAACAACTACTACTATCTCACTCTGCTTTTAGTAGCCAACCCTGATAAACACATTTGATTCCAGAATAGAGGATTAGAATAACCTCAACAACAGACCAAACTGAGTGCAATAACAATACACAAATGTAACAATTCTTCAGATAATGTCTGTTCTTTAGAAATTGTTTTCTTTGTCATGCATGTTTTTCACTTTCCACTGGCCCCCGTCATATGGAAAAAAAACAGGGCCATAAAAAGAACCACAAATAAGTATCGTGTTAAGGTAATCATGCAGTACAAACAGTCCGATTGCGATGAAGTTGCTTTTATGGACCAGTTCAATAAACAAAATTTGACCTGTCACTGCATAATTATGGCTGCTGTAGTCAGTGCTGGGTAGTAACTGATTACATGTAAACTGGATTATCAGATTCCAAAAATCAAGTATAGCCTACGGTCCTTGATTCTGATTGGCTGAGCCAAGTTCGAAGCTGTTGTAACCACTTTATTGGAACTACATTGTTTAGCGGAAGAATAATGTTTTTATTAATATCATTACACTTTATTTGCTCTGTTTTATTTTGTGAAACCTTACTACGTACTGTATATGGAATAACCGTCTTCGCGTGGTGCCTAACAACGCCCCTTAGCTGTTATAAATTCACTGTAAACCACCGCTTCTTGGGGTTTATTGCTTTATTTTATAATGCTCATAATCAGATTACAGTTACTTTTTTATGGATTACATATTATTCACACAGTGGCAGTAAATCATTCATAATTTATTGATTCTTCCTAATTCTTCTTTTTTTTAAATGTAAAATAAAGCACCTCTCAAGCAATCGTCATGTATGAAACCAATAATTAGGCAAGTTACTAAAACACTGGTGATGTATAGCTGTGAAGCACTATGTCTTAATCATATCCAGGGTGACCTTGAGTAACTGATTATTCTAAGTTGGACAAACATTTTTTAAACTTGAAAGACTTTGGGCATGTAATGGCGTTGTTATCACGTTTATTAATGTTTGTTCATGAAACGCAGGGATTCCCAAATTAGTTTGTTTGTGAATGAATCAGTGTTTTTGGAACAAATCAGCTGAATGAATAATTCAACGAATCGCTCATTGCTGCGTCCAAAATTGCATACTTTCTAAGGTGCTTCTTTTAAAGAAGTAATTATTTTGCGACCATAAAAAAAAAAAAATTATATATATATAATGTAATCTCTATGTAGTATGAATGAAATCAGGACACAGATGGTGTCATTATCATGAAGTGACCAGTTGCATGCATTGCTGCAGTAGTAGGTAATCTGGGCATAATTTTTAATTATATCCCTACTAATTTGTGAATACTATGATTTCGTACATACTATATTTTTACTGTTTTTCCCCTACTATATTTGGACTCAATGAGTCACTTTTATTTTGGTACAGAACTAATGAATCAGTTGAGTAAAAGATTAAATGACTCACTCATAAGATCAGTCTCTTGTCACCACCTAACAATGTAACTTGCAAAAAAGGAATAGATTTCTATTCTATTCTATTATATCCTATCCTTACTCATATATTCTGTTTAACACATATCTGTTGTAATATTTATTTACCCTTAACAAAAATAATGGGGTGGTACCATGGAACAATAATGGTATCAGATGATAACCATGGTACCACCATATAAATTTTTATCTTCATAGATATACAGTGGTGTGAAAAAGTGTTGGCCCCCTTCCTGATTTCTTATTTTTTTGCATGTTTGTCACACTTTAATGTTTCAGATCATCAAACAAATTTAAATATTAGTCAAAGATAACACAAGTAAACACAAGTAAACACAAGATGCGGTTTTTAAATGAAGGTTTTTATTATTAAGGGAAAACAAAATCCAAAACTACATGTCCCTGTGTGAAGAAGTGTTTGCCCCCCTGTTAAAACTGTGGTTTATCACACCTGAGTTCAATTTCTCTAGCCAATTTATTTAGTCATTTATCAGCGACTTACAAATGAGATGTTTTAGGACAACTTTGATGAAAGGTTTTGATCCACATGTTGACAAGTGCGCGCACACACACATAATGATAATTAATTAGTACTCCAATGCACTTCAGAAATAGCAGCATGAAAGGTATTTTAAAGACTATTTATAAAAATAACCACAAAACATGCTCACGTTGGAAAATATTCTCTTTTGACCTCGAGCCTTTGACAAATAAACGCTGCAGAGGAACTGTGGCAGATAACCAGTAGAGGGAGCTTATATACAGTAATATGTGATACAATATTGAAATAGCAACCGACGAAACAATCCAGACATTTATGATTTTATTATCAAATCAAAACCTCACTATCATTACATAACTGACAAACAGCAACACAAACAACGGACCTTTTCAAATTTCGGACGTTGCCCGTGACGTCGCGCCGCGCTGAGCGTGCGCTGAGGTCATTTCCTGTTTGTGCTCGCGTTGAGTCGCTAGACGGAGGCCTATCCGCGATACCACCACCAGCACCGTAACAACGCTCACAGACCTACAGGACGGCCACGGCGAGCTTTTCAAAAGCCTTAAACGCGTCTAATAGGCGTTGTGGGATGAGTTTGGGCGACCGGGTTCGAGTTTCGGGCCACTGAGGGGCGGTTTGTGAGGAAATTCGGGCGGTTGGGTGTTGTTATTTTTGGGGCAGCTGAGTGGTCATTGGCAGAGCTCAATACACAGCAGCTCGCGAGAGGAATAAACACGTCTCTAAACACCCTTGTTTCACTCCACTTACATGGGCTTTTGAGGATTTTTACATTTCAGTTAACCAACACATCGCAGGAGAATAAAAGTGGAGGTAAGGGACTAAAACGTGCATCGATGATTGATGGCTAGCGTGATGTTTAGCCTAGCCCGAGTCTCTATATTTAAATTGCTCTTAAATGTTATGTTTTGCTGCGCTTTGGGATACATTCCCAGACAAATCTGTTTATCAATATGTATTTCTCAGGTTTACCGTACAGATAAACCGCATCTCCCACATGTTTGTCACTCCGTATTTCTTTACAAATCAGTTTATTAAATACAAACACGCGTACAGATGAATTTAAACCCATTTGGCGCTTCTGCTGATCTCTCCCGCGGGGTCCTTGCTTGCTGATCCATTGTAAGTGCATCATTGTGTCTTGACGGAGATCTCAGTCTATTAAGTTAAAAAAAGAACAGCTGAGTTAGTGGAAGTGAGAGTATATTATCGATCAGGCCATTTACACGATGTACAGATGCATGATGTATGTGGATCTATAGGGGGAACTCGCCCTATGCTGTATGATCGATCAAAGTGATGCTACTTTGCCTTTGGTTTTATTAATAGAGCTGCCATGATGTTCCGCGTGGAGTTCAATGCAATTATGTAGGCATGTTTAAAATATGGAAACTTTATGTAAGGTTAAAGTAGTCAGATGTTTGACAGATATGAAATATTGCATCTGTCAGGTTTGTGCATGAAGCCTGAAGGTTATTCAGGTTATCAGGGGTCAGATTCAGGACACCTCTGTCTGAAATTATTCCACTCGGTACAGAAAGTGTGCAATCATGAGTTTGTTGAAATGGTCACAACTCTTGTTTGTCTTTCTACTGTGGACTTCAGAGTGCGTGTGTTTGTGTGTGCAAGAGAGTTGTTGAAAAAGAGGAACAGACAGACCACTGACCGATTGATGCACGCACACTAGATGCATGTATATATGCCAGCAATAGAGATGGATGGTCATTGTGTTTTTAATGCCAGTGCGTGTGTTAAGAAGTTGTGTAATGGACTAGCAGGGGCGTCACAAGGTGGGGATTTTATTTTGCAGGGATAATCCAGTGTTGTGCCCATGGTGATGGGACAACATGCCAGATCTGTGCCAGAGGCACTGCTATGCCAGGAAACTCATCTGGCACAGACTGATCATATACTCACAACAAACAAAAAACAGCTTTTTTTGGGCTGTTTGCAAAGGCAAGAATCTCTATTACTATTGTATAGGTTTAGTGGTTTAAAGGGGTCATATGATGCTATTTTAAAGATCATTATTTGGTGTAACAGAATATGTTGACATGCTTTAATGTTCAAAAAACACATTCTTTTTCAAATACTGTACATTATTGTAGGTCCTCTATGCCCCGCCTCTCTCAAACACGTCGTTTTCAACAAAGCCCCCTCCTTTGACAAGCGCAGTCTGCTCTGATTGACCAGCTGACCCAGTGCATTGTGATTGGCCGAACACCACAAGCATGCGTCGGAAATGTAACGCCCCTTACTATAATCGCGAGCGTCAAGCTTACGATAAATCGCATGCGATATTTAATGCACATCTTGTCAGAAAGCCCATCATATGACCCCTTTAAAACGCTGAACATGAAACCATGACATGCATTTTGTCCAGCACTGTTTGTACTGCATATTTGAAAGATGCTACTTCAAATTGTGTTTTTGTTAAGGATATTTATTAAGAGATCAATGATAGAAAATAAGCAGAAAATTCCAAAGATTAACATTAAAGTAAGGACCAGAGCCATATCAAGGCTCCAGAAAATTAAATCGAGCTGAAACTGGGCTTTTTGGACTTCGGCCACTCTACAAAAAAAAAAAAGAACAAACAATAATCTTAAAAATTTTTTTTTTTTTTTTAAATATTTTGTGACGAGCTGAAATTTTCTTCTCAGATGAATTTAATAAAATATTAGGCTAAGAATTTGTATTTATTTTTTTTATATCTGTTTTATATACTAAGTTTATTTTTCTTACCACTCTCCCAGTTTCTTTTTTCTTCTTTTAAGCTTAAATGTAACATAATTTGGTAAGATTTATCCTTAAAATAATTTACCCATTTTCAATGCAGTAAGAAAAATGTATTCATTTCGGCACTGACAATAACTCATCATCTTTAATATTTTACATAATGTCACTATTCAAGTAGATTTCTCTAATACCTTGTTTTAAGCATTTAGAAGGGTTTTAAGCATTCCTTTAGAAGGGTTGCACCAATCTTAACATTCTGACAGATATAAGCCAGTTATTATTTTAATGTTATGGTCAACAGATAAAAGAACAATATTTTGATAGTTTTGACCCTCATGTTGTTCCAAACCTGCAAGACTTTCTTTTGCGTAACACAAAAGAAGATATTTTAAAGAGCAGGTCATATGGGTTTTTGAAGAATATCTCTTTTGCAGTTTATAACGTAGCTATCCTTAAATGAAAACAATCTGCAAAGTTGTTAATCAAAAAAGTGCATGATAAATAAAGCTATTGTCTCTCAAAAGAGAGTGTCGATTCTGAATCGCCTAAACGAGTCGTCATATTTTCGGATCTTTTGCCTGTTACCGGTATACGTTACTGGGTAACACATTTGCATAATCCCGGCCTGCCTGTGAAATACGAACAGACTCTGACCTGCCCACAAACACTTCTGCTAGTTAGTGTGTTTACATCATGTTGAGAAGGCACTGTGTGCAAGGATACCACAGAAATACAATTCAAACCTTTTGTTGTGTGCATGTCATTTTACCAAGGACTGCTTCTCTAATCTTGGCTTGTATCTTCGTTGGCATCTTCTATCTTCTTAATTTGGACTAACAAGCTCTCTGAAGCACAACCTGTAAGAACGATTGAAACGTTGTGTAAATTTTAAATTAAGTGCTCAAAATATCAATGTTTTTGTGCTAATATGTGTACACCTAGTGCAGCTTTAGGTTTCCAGTTAAAGCACGATATTACTGTCTTACTGAAGTAGTTCTGATAATTCGCTGTGAACCCACTATTTCCTAAGAATGTGTCGATTAATGTAGACTGACGTTGTTCTAATCACTTCATTTAATAATAATGTAGTGTAGTGCACAAACTTTATAATCATTATGAAATTGCTGTTTATTTTGCTGCACCGTAGAGGTCTACACGGAGGACCCGTGATCCGTATGGGTTCGGGGCTATATTTTAAATGGTCAGCCGGGTCCGGGTCGGGTCCCAATCTATTACTTCGGGTCCCGGGTCTGTTTAACATTGTGTGTAATACCCGAGTCGATCGGACTCGAGGAACACCCGGCCGTTATCAGAGTCATTCAGCGCTGTGTGTGTGTTGTTTTGTAACTTTCAACTTATAAAATTAGGATGAGAAAAGTGTGAGTCGGTAATTTGAAATAAGGTGGAAAAAAATAAAATAAAAAACACAAGCGACGTCATCAGAAGCAGGGTGGGCGGAGTTAATCTACACGCACGGTGATAATGAATACCTTCATGAGTGATGTGAGTTATTATTGATTATTTTTTAAATAATATTATGAATTAACCGTCTTGGTGTTATATCTAAAATTTTTGCTCAGACTCGGCTCAGAGAGCACAGAACAAAGTTTAATTTTCGCAACTTGTTTATCGACTTGTTAATAGCAATTTGTTGTGGAATATGTGCCGATCGGGTCCAGTCGGGTCTGTGCCTTCCCGGCCGGGTTCGGGTCCATCTTTCAAATAATTGACGGTCCGCGGCGGTTCCGGGTAGTACAATTTTTACATTTCTCGGTTCTGCAAGGGCCCGGGTCCAACTTTCAAAATAATAGACTGGTCCGGGTCGGTTCAGTGTAGCACATTTACGGGTAGACCGTGTAGACCTCTACTGCACTGGCAGTTATAGGGTTAATGCGGAAGAGACGAGCGAGTTAGTTAGGCTGCTGCACCTGTGATACAGCTGTTCTGCGTTCTGATTAAAAGTTAAGACGGAGCGTCTTTTGTCTGTCGTCCTTCAAACATTACAGTAGACATATTTTGGTTTACAAACTGTATTGTTTCCTCAGTTAGTCACGTTAGCACTTGGCTAACGTATCCACCATTATTGTTTTAAGTGTTCACAGTTTAGCAGCTAAACTTTAGCTGTGGGCACGATTCGCTTACACAAGTGTTTTTGTATCTTATGTCATTATTATAAGAACAGATTGGAGCATTATATTATTGTTTTATGCAAAGGTGCTTTGTCAATGGTAGCGCTCACTAACTTACTCAAGGACTCCTCTCTGTGCCAATCACAGCAGGCTTGGCCAGCTGACCAATCAGAGCAGAGTTGGCTTATGGAAGGGAGGGGTTTGCTCCAAACTTGCTTGGAACTAATAGTTTAGAAATCATTGGCAAATGACTCTAATATTAAATGTATATTCTGAGAAAATTACAATGTTTTCTGACCTTAGATGCATTTAAACCTGTTGTAGGGGACTCCAACACAATATTAGGACACTTTAAAATACCATATGACCTGCTCTTTAAAAAAGTTTCAGCTGCTTTTTGGCCATACAATGGAAGTGTAAAGTGTCACTGGAGCCCACTGACTTCAATTATTAAAGGGGTCATATGACGTTGCTAAAAAGAACATTATTTTGTGTATTTGGTCTAATGCAATGTGTTTATGCGGTTTAAGATAAAAAAACCCACATTATTTTCCACATAATGTACATTATTGTTTCTCCTCTATGCCCTGCCTTTCTGAAACGTGTCAATTTTTACAAAGCTCATCGCCCATACTGTGATGCCGTATCCCGGCGCGCCGAGACAAAACCTGTAAAACCCATTATAAACGAGGCATTTGTTGCATCCAGTGGGGACATAATTACTGATTATCATGACTTATACTGTCTTTTTTCATGTTGCGTTTCGCGCTGTGTAAACATAAAACCATGTATGCATTTGTGATCGGAGAAACGACAAACAACAAGTGCTACTCTACGCTGCTCAAAACTCGCGTTTGAATCACCAGTGGCAAATTCTTTAAATATGAAAACGTACTTACAGGCTGTGAGTCAGAAGCACCAGACTGTCCTTGCAAAGTTGGAATTGCCCCACTTTATAGAAACAGACACCGGCATTGTAGGCTACTCTTTCAGGAAACAGTCCTCGTCCTCCATAAAATGTGCTTTCTAGTTGTGTCCTCTTTAGGAAGGCCAAACAAAGTAGTTTTGCTTTCATAACGAAACACACAGCGTCTTCACGACATGGCGGCGGCGGCGGCAGGAACAATACTACAGCGATAATCGAAGTTATGCCTTCTTTCTTTGCGTGAACATTTGGGCAGCGTTATGCAAATCTTTCCACATCATGACATAGACATGTGGGGGCGTGTTAGAATGAGCCGTTTTTGGTAGATGTGGTTGACTTTTATAAAGAATATCTCTTTGGATTTGAGACTTTAGTCTTTGCAACTTTACAGATCCTCTTTATGCACCAAGAGCTTGTAACACTCCAAAGAGAAAGGAAACATTTAAATCGCATCATATGACCCTTTAACAAAAAAAACATTGTGGGCATGTTATGAAATGATGACTGAATTTTTATTTTTAAACTAGTTTTTAACTATTCCTTTAAGTAATCTTTTAAGTTATATCAATATATAATTTTTTTGTATTAATAATATATTTATAATGAGTTGCAATGCTTAAGAATGTCCCAAAAATGCCTTGTCAACCACCCACAACATCAGCTGATACATGTACAAACTATGCTCACATTTTCTTCAGGTGGATGAACATTCTGTTCCCCAGTTATCAAGCATTGTTTTTTTGCTGCAAAAGCTTGTGCTTTCTAATGTCGCCTCTGAAAACAGCAGGTGTTTTGTCTTGTTCGCCGTACAAAGTGGCGCTTTCACCTGTGGCTCAGACTGGCTTTACTGCAGTCTAATTGGCATCTCCATGGTGATAGAACAGTGCTCTCTCATTTCCTGTCAAAAATGGTTTTAAAACACTTTGCGGTAAAAGAGGCTCATCCTTGTCCCGTGTTCATTAAGTGTGTGTTATTCTCTTCATGCATTTAAACCTGTTGTAGGGGACTCCAACACAATATTAGGACACTTTAAAATACCATATGACCTGCTCTTTAAAAAAGTTTCAGCTGCTTTTTGGCCATACAATGGAAGTGTAAAGTGTCACTGGAGCCCACTGACTTCAATTATTAAAGGGGTCATATGACGTTGCTAAAAAGAACATTATTTTGTGTATTTGGTCTAATGCAATGTGTTTATGCGGTTTAAGATAAAAAAACCCACATTATTTTCCACATAATGTACATTATTGTTTCTCCTCTATGCCCTGCCTTTCTGAAACGTGTCAATTTTTACAAAGCTCATCGCCCATACTGTGATGCCGTATCCCGGCGCGCCGAGACAAAACCTGTAAAACCCATTATAAACGAGGCATTTGTTGCATCCAGTGGGGACATAATTACTGATTATCATGACTTATACTGTCTTTTTTCATGTTGCGTTTCGCGCTGTGTAAACATAAAACCATGTATGCATTTGTGATCGGAGAAACGACAAACAACAAGTGCTACTCTACGCTGCTCAAAACTCGCGTTTGAATCACCAGTGGCAAATTCTTTAAATATGAAAACGTACTTACAGGCTGTGAGTCAGAAGCACCAGACTGTCCTTGCAAAGTTGGAATTGCCCCACTTTATAGAAACAGACACCGGCATTGTAGGCTACTCTTTCAGGAAACAGTCCTCGTCCTCCATAAAATGTGCTTTCTAGTTGTGTCCTCTTTAGGAAGGCCAAACAAAGTAGTTTTGCTTTCATAACGAAACACACAGCGTCTTCACGACATGGCGGCGGCGGCGGCAGGAACAATACTACAGCGATAATCGAAGTTATGCCTTCTTTCTTTGCGTGAACATTTGGGCAGCGTTATGCAAATCTTTCCACATCATGACATAGACATGTGGGGGCGTGTTAGAATGAGCCGTTTTTGGTAGATGTGGTTGACTTTTATAAAGAATATCTCTTTGGATTTGAGACTTTAGTCTTTGCAACTTTACAGATCCTCTTTATGCACCAAGAGCTTGTAACACTCCAAAGAGAAAGGAAACATTTAAATCGCATCATATGACCCTTTAACAAAAAAAACATTGTGGGCATGTTATGAAATGATGACTGAATTTTTATTTTTAAACTAGTTTTTAACTATTCCTTTAAGTAATCTTTTAAGTTATATCAATATATAATTTTTTTGTATTAATAATATATTTATAATGAGTTGCAATGCTTAAGAATGTCCCAAAAATGCCTTGTCAACCACCCACAACATCAGCTGATACATGTACAAACTATGCTCACATTTTCTTCAGGTGGATGAACATTCTGTTCCCCAGTTATCAAGCATTGTTTTTTTGCTGCAAAAGCTTGTGCTTTCTAATGTCGCCTCTGAAAACAGCAGGTGTTTTGTCTTGTTCGCCGTACAAAGTGGCGCTTTCACCTGTGGCTCAGACTGGCTTTACTGCAGTCTAATTGGCATCTCCATGGTGATAGAACAGTGCTCTCTCATTTCCTGTCAAAAATGGTTTTAAAACACTTTGCGGTAAAAGAGGCTCATCCTTGTCCCGTGTTCATTAAGTGTGTGTTATTCTCTTCACATGTGTTGATTTTTAAAACCCCAGCATTTACATTATATGTATATTATGAGAGTAATATCCTTGGAAATAAGGACAGGGAAATCAGGTTTCGTGGTTATTTTCGTTTTTTGGCACACATTTTATTTATCAAAGCACAATACATGAATTAAACATGTTTGTAAATTCAAATTAAGTTCCACAGGAACATAAAGAAGAACATTTGTATTTGTTCCTTTTTGTAACTGATGTCAGTCTAATCACATGCAAATCAATTGAGGTAGATGTTTTAGAACAAATACAGCATAAGCATAATCACCATCATCATAAGGGTAATACATTTAATTATATTAAACACATGATGAATATAATTTTATATCAAATATTCTCATATTTTGATTTTTAATATGGATACAATAAATTAATCAAAGAATGAGGCATCTCTAAAAGTTAATGTGATAATGTATCTGTCTTGTCTTTTTGGATTGGTTGTGCTTTCCGACTAATATGACAGACATGAGATTAATATTTGCATTTTTCTCATAAGCCATTTTATAATAAAAGGTGATCAGTGGTCCGCTCATAGACTGCACATAGATAACATCTTAAAGATGTCCTGGACAAAAAAATGAACATGGATTATATCCATCAACATCCACCCAGATCAAGACCCTGATCCTTCATCAGCACTTTTATCCCACATATAAAGATACTTGTTTGTGAATAATGACTCAGCACTTTAGATTCATTCATGCAGTGTATAACACCACTGAAATTTTCCACAGCACTTCTTGCACTCACCTCTTTTTTCATGATCTGTTCATTCATTGCTTTCCTTCTGCCCCCAGTTAGAGCTCGATATTGGATCGTGCATGGGACTCATTTTATTCAGTAAGATAACAAATGAATTTCAGCTGTCCCTCATCTGTTAAATGTGAAAGCTTTAGTCAGTTGACCATTTGTGCAAGTTGTTGAGTTCAGATGTTGGATGCAGTAATGATAATAATAAATTCACATGCAAAATGCTTTTATTAAAGAACTCATTCATCCGAATATGAATATTCTGTCATTTATTCACCCTCTGTTCCAAACCTTTTTTACTTTGGTCTGTGGAACGCTAAAAAGATACTATGAAAATGCCTTTTTTGCCATACATTGAAAGTCAGTGGGGGGTCTAATGTTGTTATTGTTCTTTTGGTCATAAACACTGTTTGCTAAAAATGAGCAACAGAAATGTAAAACTCCTTAGTCTGCGGTGCTTCCTGTGATACTTTATTGTGGTTAACCTTGGTTTATTTGCATGATCCCAGGTGAGTCTGGCTCTGTTGGTACTGAACGTCTGCCTGACCTGAGACTCGACGCTCCCCCCTTCCCCAACCTCCCTGCCACCCTGCCCTACGCCCCACACACCCCTAACCCAGCATGAATGAGGTCAGCATCGTCAGAGAGGGCTGGCTCCACAAGAGAGGTGAGAATTGCTTACTCATTTTTGTAACAGTCCATATCATTTGTAACAGTCCATTTTTGGATTGTAAACACTGAGTTGTTGTCTTCCTTGTCTCTGCCTTTGTTTTTTCCCTGCTTTCTACCTCCTGCCATCTACTTCCTTGTATCTCTTCCTCCTTCTGTCTGCAGGTGAATACATTAAGACTTGGAGGCCCCGATATTTCATCCTAAAGAGTGATGGCTCTTTCATTGGCTACAAGGAGAAGCCAGAGACATCAGACCACAATCAGCCCCCTCTCAATAACTTCTCTGTTGCAGGTCTGCCACACTTTACTGCCTCTCCACACACACCAGATTGTGTTTAGTATTCTAAATTATACTACGGGGCTGTTGGATGCTTGAATCTGATTGGCTGACGAACGTTCTGAGGTGCAGTTATTTTCAGGGAAACGCACGGCGAACGTTGTTCCAGGCAGCTCTCTTGAACGCATTACAGTTCCATATCACTTCGCATAGTTAACTGTAATAACGGAAATTAGCATACAGTACCTATACAGCACACAGGAATTACTGCAATCACACATGCTCGCACACTACGGTCACGCAGTTTGCACAAAAAGGTGTTGTCAGCGCTGCCCTGACGATTTTATCAGTTAGCCTATATAGTAGGGCTGTGCGATTATTGAAGAAAAATGCCATATGTGATACCTTGTTAAAAAATGCGATATGCAATATGATGTTGCTTAAAGTGTGTAAAATCAATTTCAATTATATTTTAAAACATTTAAAAATGAAAATTATATAACCAATTTGTTTCACGTTCTTTCTTGGAAAAGAAAGAATCACTACAACTTCTGAAAGTGACCAGCAGTGTTATAGCATTACATAAAAAGTAATGTCACAATTTAGAAAATGTCATTTTAACATCAGTGTGAACATACAAACAAAAAAAATGAATTGACACTAATTTTATATCATTGTAACTGCTTTCCATACACTTTTAAGTACTTCTTCATATACCACAGCAAAAACTATAGTCTGAGAAAGTTCAAACATGATTAAAGGCAAGTGAGCGGTCATTAGAAAAAAAAAAAAATACACAATTTACAAGCATAGATAAAATAAACAGTAGTATTCAGATACAGAAATTTAATAATTAAGTGTAAAATAACACTGCATAGTGTTCACGGTATGAATTAAATTTAGATTAATCTTTGTTATAGCTGTTTTGTTGTTTGATTAACATTAGTGACATATTCAGCAGCACGTATTTATAGGCTGCTGTCCCTTTAAAACTGACTGCACGGATGCAGTATAATGATACACATCCGATTTCTTTCTCAGCTGTTTACATTCATTTAAAATGTAACTGACTGCGTTTACGAGAATGTTCGTCGAGACGGGTACTATTGACACAATTCTGTGTGTATGTGTCTGTTCAAACATGAGGAGATGCGAAAGACGAATCAACTCGGTGTTCGCGCGCCGTTAAGCGATTCTCTGCTATATGCGTCGAACTAAAACTTTGACCTTTTGCAACGTTTTGATTTAAGTAGCCTATTATTAAAATGATTCAGATATCGCACGCCCTTGGGATATGCATATTGCGATATTTACATTTGCGATATTTCGATATATCGTGCAGCCCTACTATATAGTGTAGCAACTTAAAGGCTACATAGGACATTTCTCACTAGCGAGGTAATAACAGCGCTGTGTAGAGACGCTGCTGCAGAACACTGTTGAGAGACGCACAGAGGTAGCCTAATTCACACAAGCTCTCTCTCTCTCTCTCTCTCTTTCTCTTTCTCTTTCTCTGTCTCTCTCGCTCTCTTTCTAATAACTGCATTCGAATGCTATCAACGGCTCAAGCCTCCATTACCAGCTTTAAAATTACGTTTTGGAACTAGCAAAAGAGGCATTGGATGCGATGCGGATGAAATAATCCTACTCTCAATAGCGATTCAAGTACAAAAACTGGAGGAATCCCTTTAAATATATCATCTGATCGATGTCTTGAGGTGTGGTAACCGTAGTATAAGCGGAATAATTGACGACGAGCCGTTGAATTATTAGAAAAATAATGAACACCCGAGGTGGCCGTTACACCTCGGGTGTGCATTAATTTTTCTAATAATTCAATGGCCTGTTGTAAGTTATTCCTTACATATGGGTTCCCTTTAGGTAGTTTAGTTTTTGAGCTATGGGTTATTTAATTTCTTACCAATTATCATTTACAGAAACTTAGGCAAGCGATGCATGATAAAGGTAGTTGCACCAAATGGAAAATTGAACATTATCAACAGGGTTTTTTTTGTTTGTTTGTTTTTATACATTGATTTATATCTGCCAACATAGAATTTTTCATTGTTTTTGCTCTTTTTGAGATTTTTCACAACTAAGCACCTGAAGTTGTGGTGGTAAATTATGGCAAAAACTTTGCTTTTCTGACCTTTGGAACGTTTGTAGTGTTTAAGAAAGCCTTTAAATACATAAAAGCATGAAAACACTGAAACTATAACTTGCAAAATGAACAAAAATGAAAGAATTTGACTTGAGTTTTTGTGTGTGTGTTTTTTAATCAATGTTGGATGTTTGTTTAAATCTCCTTAACCTGGATGTCAGCATATTCGGTCAAGAAGAATCGCCCAATTAAGAAAGCAAGAAGCCATCTAATCAACATTAAATAGCAGTTGACTTTTAATATATGAGGTTTAGAAACTTTTGACATATTCAACAAATTTAAATCCAAAATACAGCTTTTCAGAACTTTAATATCTTTCACAGAGTGTCAGCTGATGAAGACTGAACGACCTCGGCCGAACACGTTTGTCATCCGCTGCTTGCAGTGGACCACTGTTATTGAGCGGACCTTCCACGTGGATAGCAATGCTGAAAGGTGAGGAGATGAGATGGAGGGTTCTGCTGGAATCAGTGTCCTTGTGAATGAATGAGTGGAAGAGAGAGCTTAAGAAGCAGGTGCTGAATGGTATTTGCTGGAAAAGCAGATTTAGTTGAATTAACCAGATTTTTGCCAACCAAAACAGGTTAGTACTCATTGCCTGTTGCTTAAATTTAATCGTAAGGGAGTTAAAAAACGTTTCAGAAACAGGAATTGTGTTTAGGTCATTATGTGACTAAAAAGCCCAGTTTTTCCAAAGGTTGGCAAATCATGTACATCATAGAAAATAACAAGAGGAACCATAATTTGCTTTATATTTTGATGTTTTCCTTGGATTTAATGTATGACTAATGTTATTTCATTTTGATGTCAATGCAGAGAGGAGTGGATACGTGCAATCCAGGCTGTGGCCAACGGGCTCAAGTCCCGGGAAGAGGAGGAGCCAATGGACATCAACTTTGGCTCCCCTGGAGACAACAGCCTGGAGGGAATGGAGGCTGCCATTGCAAAGTCCCGCACCAAAGTGGTAAGTGCCTTAACTCCAAGTGAAGCCACATTCTGGATGTTTGGGTAACATGCTTCACTTCTGTATAAGAAGCTGCCTCAGTTGTCCATTGTCCCAAGGAACCAGTTTCCTACACAGCTTTTAATTTCATGTCTCTTGTATCACCTTGCACTCTCTGTCTTCCAATTTTCTAAGAAAAATGGATCTAAAAATACAAATTTTACTCACCCTCTGGCCTTCCATGATGTAGATGAGTTTGTTTCTACATCTGAACAGATTTAGGTAACTTTAGTATTACATCACTTGGCAACCAATGGATCTTCTGCAGTGAAAAGGTGCTGTTAGAATGAATCCAAACTGAATAAAAGCATCACAGTAATACACCGGTAATTGAAATGACTCTAGTCCATCAGTTAACATTGTGAAGCGAAAAGCTGCATGTTTATAAGAAGGAAATTTATTGTTAAGGTGTATTAACTTTAAACTGTTGTTTCTGGTCAAAATATAAGTCCATAATCCATAATAACACTTCCTTCAAGTCCATCCCCTGTTGTCATCATCACAATCCACCAACATATTTGTTTAGAACTCTTGAACCTTTATATATATATATATATATATATATATATGGTGCTTGATCTGTGCTAGGGATGCTCATTTTAACCGGTTAACCGTTAACCGACCGTAAGAATTTTGACCGATTAATACAATCAGTTAAACGGTTTAAAAAGTCATTTATTTATTTTTTTCCCAGTAATTTATCGAAATATTGAAAAAGTTTTGCTTCATGGTTAAAATACGCTACACGTATTAAAAAAAATTAAACAAGTCGCGTATAAGTCGCATTTTATTATTTCATTCAGAAACAGGCCTAATGCCGACATGAAATGTTTACTAACATTATAATAAACACTGTAAACATAGCTCGGCTATTTTTCGAAAATAAGTTTAGAAAGTTTCGAAATTGTTCTCGAAAAGAACAAGAATTACAAATATAAGAAGCTATAGCTATATAAAAAGGACAAGCCAAAACTAATTATTTTAGGCTAAAACGAAACTGAAACCAACGTTGGGTCTCTCATTCAACACAAAATCAAATGTTTCCATATTTGCGATGTATTTGAATGCCAAAATTATTTATGTACTTCACTCGTGTATTCCAATATTCACGTAAAACAAAATGTTTTGCATAACATCATGGCGGTACGGTGATAACGCTTAACGCTACATATATTATATTATATATCTATATATATATATCTATATATATATCGCCTAGCTTTATTATGTTTTTCTCCACTCGCAGAAGCACTGCAGGTGTGTGATGTGATTTGATGACCATGTGAATCCTCATGTTCTGTTGTTTGCTGCTATTTGCGCATGTAAAATTAATACCCAGGAAACAAATGTTAGTATTTTTAACGGGTCACTTATGCTTTCTAATTGAATTCAATTCTGATTTAAAATAATCTTGTCGGTTAATGGTTAATAATCGGTTAACGAGTGTCCGTTGTCGGTTTGGAAAAATAACCGAAAGGAACATCCCTAATCTGTGCATATTTCTCTCTTGATTCAGACGAGACAACCGTTTTCACTGGGAAAATAAATATTATGGATAGAGTATTTTAATCATAAGCAATGGTTTGAAAACCTTTTAATGATGGATTTGTTTCACAAGATATTACCGTAATTAATGGGCTGAGGCTGACTGTCACTGTACATTATCCATTACTTGGCATAACTGTAAGTGATATTGCACAAAGCAGTTAAATTGTGAGTTCGCAGGTATGTGACAATGAGTATGTTGTTGATGTTTGTGTGACTAAAGGCCTTTCCACACTTGAGTGCGAAAAAGTGAAACGAGTATCGGACACGATGACGCACTGGAATAAAACAATAGATTTCTATGGATGCTTCCACCTAGACCGCGAACATTTGCACACTGAAAATGCAAAGGTTTTTTTTTTTCGAACCAGTCTGACGAATCTTTTCAGTTTCGCAAATCGAAATCACGGGCTGTCCAATAAGATTTGAGCTAGGACCACGGGACCGGAGCAGCTACTGTTGCACAAAAGGGTGAGAGTGGTGGCGCTGTTTCAAAAACCAGTGTAAACAAACATCGAAGAAGAGTATCCCGGCTAGAGGACAGAAGAGAGTGGATGCTGAGTTCTTGTTATCGTTGGTATTTGAGAACAGATTTATTCTCACGTTCTTTATACTGAATAACATTTCTATTAATTGTTCACTGAATTATGTAATCACAGTAGAGCACTCTCCGTTTTCTTCCATGTGCACGAGTGTTATGTGTCAGAGCGCGTTAAATCTTTTTCTACACATGAAATATGAAAGCAAATAAACATGATTATGACTATATATTTTTTGTATGCAGCTCATGGTATTTTTATAGCAATAAAGGATGTTTGACAAATATTAGCAGTGTAGCGTTATTAAACATACAAAGAGTGCTGTGTCTGCTTATTAATCAAAATCAACCATAGATCACAATCGGAAGTTATTACAAGCACTCAGTGATGGTTTAAAGTGGGTAAGCAAATACATTAATAATTACATACATTTTCAAGTGTAGCTTGATGCTAATTGTACTAATAAATATATTTTAGGATGTAGCCTATTCTTGTAAGAATTATAGATAGTTTGTGTTTCTGGTGTAGAACCAAACTTTGTTTATCTTAATTTATTGCTGTATATTGAGCAGCGGACAATGTTAAATCCATTTATGAGATACATATCTGAGGAAAAATGCATTGCTGGTCGGCGCCACCTAGCGTGCAGACGTGAATTAGAAGGCAGCGAACAATCGTCTGAATGCACCGTTCGTCGGTGATTCGCCTCGCTTTTTCGCATTGCGCTCAGTGTGGAAAGGCCTTAAATGTGTTTCGTCTCTTTCTATTTAATAAAAAATATTAAATTAAAAAAGTTTTAGGTTTATTTATAAAAGCCTTTTTTAATGACTGAGCAAATCTGTTTTTAATATGAAAAAATTTGACTCATTTTTTTTTTTTTATTCTTTAGACAATGAGTGACTTTGACTACTTAAAGCTGCTGGGTAAAGGCACTTTTGGAAAGGTGATTCTAGTGAGGGAAAAGGCTACTGGCATGTACTACGCCATGAAGATCCTACGCAAAGAGGTCATCATTGCTAAGGTGGGTAGCACACGAATCAGAACTTTAAAATGCTTCTGAATGATTTGTTTGAGAGACATGACACGGTTGTGTGTCTTTTTTTTGGGTCTATTTCAGGACGAGGTTGCACATACAATCACAGAAAGCAGAGTGTTACAGAACACACGGCACCCCTTCCTTACGGTACGTTCATTTCCATCAGGGTTTTTTTATTATTGCACAATTCTCTTGGTTTTAGATTTGTTAATTCACATTGTTTTCAATCTCTCTACAGACACTAAAATACGCCTTCCAGACACGAGATCGATTGTGTTTTGTCATGGAGTACGCAAATGGAGGCGAGGTTTGTCACATCCTGTCACTCCTTACAAAAACAAACTAGAAAAGCCTACACCATTCTGTCTCTTTTAAAATTCTGTTTTGTCTCCTTTTTACGTGTTTCCAGCTGTTCTTCCACTTGTCTCGAGAGCGTGTGTTTACGGAGGATAGAGCTCGCTTCTATGGGGCTGAAATTGTTTCAGCATTGGAATATCTGCACTCTAAAGATGTTGTCTACAGGGACCTAAAGGTTTTCTGTGTTCCCAATGTTTAATGTTCTGTATGTAATTATTGTGAAAATAGTTTGAATTGCTTTTTGAAAATTGTGTCATAGACCATGAACATGAAATCTGTGTTCCTTTTTTACCACAAATGGTAAAACTCTATTTCCTAATTCTTTCAATTGCGTTTCTCTCTGCAGCTGGAGAATCTAATGCTGGATATAGATGGTCACATTAAAATCACAGACTTTGGCCTGTGTAAAGAGGGCATTACTAATGAGGCCACCATGAAGACATTCTGTGGAACCCCAGAGTACCTTGCTCCTGAGGTACTGCGAACTCACTTCATGAACTTGTTTTTTCAGTTGATTTTTGGATCATAGTTTGATAGATTAAAAAGTAGAAAAACTATGTGAATCAGTCCCAGCTCTGGTTTGCTCATTTTCTGACCTATTATAATGAAATCCCACAGTGTTTTAAAGCAGGAAACCGTCTTGTTGTTTGTGTGTTTTGAACCACATTGAAAGGAGAGCAGAAGCTAAAAAGCATCTTCGCAATATTACACAATACATGTCAGGAAGTGCTAGATCAAGGTATAAGAAAATATTTTGCCCTGAGGTATTTCTTCAAGTGAGTAGTTAAAGGGTTAAACAAAAATGTGTTGAGGCTGAATTTAGAAAATATAATTTTATGTGGAATTTAGCATATTACATACATTTAGCTTCTTTAAATATTAACATAGGAAAAATAATATTTAAACATTGTTCATTTAAACAAGTCTTATGAAGCAGAAAGCTGTAAAACAAAAGGCTTGAAACTGTTTTCTGTTACATTTGGGTGATTCTATAATTGGGGATAAATTTGGCATTTCATAAAGTAAAAAAAACAAAAACTGTGCACTAACAGAAATTGTTTCCAGTATCTTATTGAAAACATATTCAGTTTTAATAATTCAGTGCTTGCCAAACATAAGTTGCTTCCTTTTTTACTTTTAATGAAAAAACAGAGGTCTTTATGGTATTGTTTGTCAACTCTGTTACGGACAAATTAGGCAATGTGTAGAAATAACAATAAATCATAAAAGGAAAAATCCTTCTTGTATCATTAGACAAACAGTCCTTACATTCCAACATTTGGAACTGAGATAAAATTTCACCTATGCATACCATAAAAATAAAAATACCTATGACTTCACTGAATTGTCCACTTACAATATCCAGTAAAAAAAAAAAAAAGAAATGTTGTTGAAATATTATAAGAGTTCATCATATCTCAATTTTTGAGATTTTAAACAACAATTGTATTGTTTTTTGTGAAAATAGTTCATAAACAGAGTTGACCCTCCGGTGGACTGTCAATTCTGTTACCTCATTGTCAGCATTGTTACTCTACCTTGGTAACAGAATTGACTATTTTATTTTTGCCAAAAACTCATAAATACTAAGAGCACATGGCACTAATGAAATCATGATTAAAATGCCTTTAAATAACCCAATGTGTGATCAGTAATAATTTTTTCCCCTTTTGATCTTGTGGTAAGTGTTGACGTTCTTCAAAATAACTCTTGGTATAAGAACATTTTAGATTAAAATATTTTCTAATCTAAAAAAATTCAGACTTTTCAGTGCTTCAGATCTTATCAGTGAGGGAAAGTGACATAATTTCCTGTATCTTACATAGTTGTGGGATATATAGCCATTCAACATTACAGTATAATTGAGAGAGATCAATTTTAACATTTATTAGACTTTAAAAAAAAATTACTTATAATTTAAATGAACTTAAAACAATCTTCACATAAATCCAATATAAGAAATGTCATATTTACCTGCGGCCTTCAGCAGAAATATACAGACATTGAAATTGTCAAACACTAAATTCTAAATTAAATATAGATGAATCCTTGAAGCTATAAAAGTTATTGATTTCCTCTTTTTTTTCTTTGATTAACAGACATCACAGCAGCCGGGTTATTAGGTTGTTTTGGCTGCTATTTCTTTTAGAGCTGAACATGACGCAAATCTGACATGCATTGTATTTTCTCTCAAATCACTTTACCTTTTCTGACCCACTTCAGTTCTTAATGTCTCTACTAATGAACTGACGTGTTGAATCGGGTGTGTTAGATGAGGGAGAGTGTTGGGATGCTCCAGGACAGTTTTGAAAACCATTTCAGAGACATGTTCTTTAATGTGACTCATATATAATATATTACATGCATGCACAGTTTTAATTGCCTTTTTGGTAACTTCATGACTTAACTGACCACGACATTGCATGCACGTAGTTTCATTTGCTTTTTCATATGAAATGATACAGAGTACTGCGCGCGCCGGCACCTTTGTGCGTGCAATTGAAGAGCACGAGCTACGAGCACAGTACCTTTTCCACGCTCGTTTGGGGCTGAAGTGAAGTTGGAGTGCGTGTCTGAAACGTCTCCCGTTTGATGTGGTCGTAAAGATGTTCAACTGAATAAATGCACTTCTTGTCAAGAAAAAAGAGCATTAAGCAGCAGTTGTGAGTGGGCTGGCCAACCTTAGCTCCGGTACTGCATTAATTGCGTTAAATATTTTTAACGTGTTCAACTGAAAAAATAATTGCCTGCGTTAACGCGCTAATTTTGACAGCACTAATAATAACATTTCAAACAATAATTTTAAGTAAGGTTTCACCATTGGGATACGTGGGGTAGGGGTGGGCGATATTCTGGTAGACACAATTAACCAGTAGAAATTTGTCAACTGGTAGAGATTTTCGACTATCATCTCTTTTGCGGTTACACGCTCACGTGACATTGCTGTGCTACATGGTCCCGAAAATGTGTATTTTGCATGCATTTTTATGCATTGCGGTTTAAAAACAAGTCATTTTAAGCTGTTGAAACGTAATCAGCAGCAAAAGAGTCTGAGAGACCGTTTCTGAGCGCTGTCAGAGAAGTGTGCGCATGTGAAGACGGTGCTCATAGAGCGCGGGAATATATTTTTGCCATTTTATAGGCCTTGAACAGTTAAATACACACACTTGCATGCGTTAAAATTCCTGTCTTTGTCAGTATAATCGTAAACAGTAATTTAGGTCTTGAGTGAAAGCAAACAGCTGAGAAAGGGTAGCTCTTAAAGTGACAGCAGTCTAAAATACCTGCTTTCTGTCATTCATGTTAACTAAACAACAAAAGAAAGAAAATAATCATATATATATATAGTGGGGGAAAAAAGTATTTAGTCAGCCACCAATTGTGCAAGTTCTCCCACTTAAAAAGATGAGAGAGGCCTGTAATTTTCATCATAGATATACCTCAACTATGAGAGACAAAATGAGAGAAAAAAAATCACATTGTAGGATTTTTAAAGAATTTATTTGCAAATTATGGTGGAAAATAAGTATTTGGTCAATAACAAAATTTCATCTCAATACTTTGTTATATACAGTGGGTACGGAAAGTATTCAGACCCCCTTACATTTTTCACTCTTTGTTATATTGCAGCCATTTGCTAAAATCATTTAAGTTAATTTTTTTTCCTCAATGTACACACAGCACCCCATATTGACAGAAAAACACAGAATTGTTGACATTTTTGCAGATTTATTATAAAAGAAAAACTGAAATATCACATGGTCCTAAGTATTCAGACCCTTTGCTGTGACACTCATATATTTAACTCAGGTGCTGTCCATTTCTTCTGATCATCCTTGAGATGGTTCTACACCTTCATTTGAGTCCAGCTGTGTTTGATTATACTGATTGGACTTGATTAGGAAAGCCACACACCTGTCTATATAAGACCTTACAGCGCACAGTGCATGGTGATGGTACACAAAAAGGTGAACCTGGTAGTATTTTTTTGTCTTCCCATATTTAATGTTGTCACTCAGGATTATGCTACATTATCAAAGTAAAATGGTTTACAAAAGCAGTTTCTTGATGTTTTTAAGCACTGTCTGCATGAACCTTGATATACCTTCCCAATATGAAAGGATGTCTTATTTAAGCTTCTTGTTTTCTCTTTTTTTTTTATATTGCCATCTCTAAACAGACTACTTAATTTTTCATCTTCTCCTCGTTTTTTGCTGTAGGTATTAGAAGACAACGATTACGGCCGTGCAGTGGATTGGTGGGGTCTGGGAGTGGTCATGTATGAAATGATGTGTGGTCGGCTGCCGTTCTATAACCAGGACCATGAACGTCTGTTTGAGCTCATTTTAATGGAGGAGATTCGCTTCCCCAGAAACCTCTCGCCCGAGGCAAAGGCCTTGCTGGCCGGCCTGCTCAAGAAAGATCCCAAACAGAGGTAAGAAGAGCGTCTGTTTCCACTTTTGTTATGAAAGAGGATCTTGCGTATGTTTTAATAATGTGTTTTGGTGTTTTTAAGGCTTGGAGGAGGTCCTGAGGATGCCAAAGAAGTGATGACACACAAGTTCTTCAGTTCCATGAACTGGCAAGATGTCCTTCAAAAGAAGGTAAGAGTTTAAGGCATTGGGAACCGATTCATTGGATGTAATCCTCACACAAATTAGAGAATGTACACTGCTAATCTCTTTGACAGATGTCCTCGAATCTCGTTTACTTTCATGTTCCAATATTGTGTCAGCTTGAGTGATTGCAGCATGATCGGAAGACACATATCCTCAAGCCCAACATGTTTTTTACTTCATTAGACATTTAACAGTAAACAGTCATTTATGCTGATCTCGGCATGTGGTTAATGAGGGATGTGTGAAAACCAAATGTTCTCTAGAGCTCTTTCTCAGACTTCCCTCTCACCCTCCTCTTGTTTTCTGCAGCTCATCCCACCCTTCAAGCCGCAAGTGACCTCAGAGATAGACACACGCTACTTTGACGACGAGTTCACGGCACAGACCATTACTGTCACGCCACCTGACCAATGTGAGCACCTCAGTTCTTCCTTCTTGCCTGTCTGCTTGTGACATGTCACGAATCTTTGTGTGTCTGCAAAAACTGTTAGCAAGTGGATAATGACAGCAAATATTTTAGCCCTCAAAATTTTTTTCAAACAAGTCACACAAATAGGTGGTATTGTGCATGTGTCGAGCTCATCCATCCGCACTCATCTGCGGTTTGGTATACTTTGAAAGCTATGCAGACGTGGCTGGGCACGAGACTGAACAGAACGTTGAAAGTGAAGTATACCCAGGCCTCAAGTTGCACTGAATTAAAAATGCATTGTTGAGAAAAAAAAAAAGTTGCATTGGTGTACAACTTGCTTGATGAATGATATTATTACTTTCAGAAGTAATGTAAAATATCTGTAAATGATGTACAAACATAAGCAATACGAAGATTATAGTCGTATCATTATAAACAACATTTAGGCTATTATAAAAGCCAAACCTACTTAAAGGGATAGTTCACCCAAAAATGAAAATTCTGTCATTGATTACTCGTAAAACCTGTAAGATTTTCGAAATACAAATTAAGGTATTTTCTATGAAATCTGCGCACTTTCTGACCCTGCATAGACATTAACGCAACTGACATGTTCAAGGCCCAGAAAGGTAGTAAGGACATTGACAGAATTTTAATTTTTGGGTGAACTCTCCATTTAAGAGGAATAAATGATTAAATGAGACTATTTGGTTTTCCATTGCTTGCAGATGACAGTCTTGATGCGGAGGACCCAGATACACGCACACACTTCTCACAGTTCTCCTACTCAGCCAGTGTGCGGGAGTGACCACCCCCCCTCCCCACTCTCTCACCCTTACCAGCAAACCGGACACCCCTCACATACACAAACGCAAACTCATACAAGGACACGTGCACCAGAAACCCAAGCCTTCTTTGGAGCGGGTTCTAGGTGGGAGTACGGCATCTGTGGACGATCATGAACAGGTGGTACCCTCTGGTCAGTCCTGGTTTCCGATTGGCCTTTCATCCGGCCAGTCGTAGCCTGACACTACACACTGCAACACAATCAATCAATGAATCACTGAATAAATCTCAACCAATCAGGTACCGTCGAAAACACAGCTCAGCACCAGCAGGTTTCAGGACACGTGCTCACACTCGAAACACTGGACTAAGGGACTAAAGCCTCTTGTAAACACAAATATCGAACACACTCTAAATCATCTTGTGGGGACAAGAGAAATCAATTTGGACTTATTTCCCACTGATTGTTACAGTTTTAAAGCCATATTTCTGCAATTGTACAAGTGCTCTTTCTGGAACTAGCTGTTACCAGTAGTGTTTTTACAGCGGGAGGACCGACGATGGGGTAACACAGAAAGGAATAGTGCTGTTTCTCTGCCTGGGTAGCGTACCGAATGCTGTGCGTCGACGGATGCGTGTTCTCAGTCTACATCTTCAACTGTGTCTTTTTGTGTTTCCATTTTGTACATGCGCATAACGTTAAGGAGTTGAATGGGGGTGGGATTGTTAGGGATTTGGAGACTCGCACACTATAGATGTGAAAATGTTTGTGCTTTAAAGGGAAGAGAGAGAGAGGAAGACCGCTCTAACGTGTTAACAGAGAGGCTGTGGTTTCCTCCACATCCAGGAACCTTGAAACCGGCTTTCTGGAGAGGCGTTTTTCCAGTTTTCATCTGCAGCCCCAGAGGCTTGGTGTTCCAAGGTTAGTGTATAATAGAAACTGTCCATCATGTTGTTTTCATTCTTGAGCGTTTTGCAGGCATTTATGTTCAAATTTAGAGACGAACGTACAGGCAACAACCATAATGAAAAAAAAAAGGATTTGAATGTCCTGTTATTTAACTGCAAGAGCTACTGCATCAGCATGACCGACTGGTTAAAGTAGCAAACAGTGGAAACGCGTACCTGCGTACTATGCCATTGTTGTCACAGCCTTGACACTTTTTTCATTTCTCTTTTCTTTTTTTTTTATTAGTGTAGTCAGAAAGAAAAATGGTTAGGATGTTTGAGAGAAAATGTTCAACTTCATCTCCAGATGTGTAACTTGGGTGTGCTTCTCCAGACAGAAGCCGTCAGAACGCACCGCTTAGATGTGAGGTGTTTTCTTCTTTTGCCTTTTTAAAGATGCTTCATGTGCAAGGAACATCAAACTATTTTGTTTTTTGTTTTATTCCTTATTTTATTTGGATCATATTTTTTCTTCATTCGCCCACTCCCTGAAATTAAATTGTCTTGATAAAATATATATATAAATATATATTACAATAGTAAAGTTTTTTTTGTTTGTTTGTTTTGTCCATTTTTCCATTTGTGTGAATGTGTGGTTCACTTGTGCATGTGTGGGTGTGTAATAAGGTAGTCACAGTATATATTTGCAAGGGGAAATTAAAAGCTTCCTTTGTTGAGATATGACAAGCTTAATATATTACCATCCCTCCTCCATAAACTTGCTCATACAAAAGGGCCTCACTGGTATCAACAGCAGGGCCGAACTGAAGTGCTTCTACGGGTCTTAAGTGCATCAAGCCCAAAACTTGCTGTCTGCTATAGGTTATATAACTCACTAGGTTTGGAAACAGCCCTTATTGCCTTGACTGAGAGAGACCGCCAGATTGTGCCATTTGCCCGTGTCATGAAATAATACATTGCTCCGGATATTAACACATGCACACTCTAGTTCACGCCATGATGCTCAATTATAGTTTTTAAAAGAAACTCTTGGGTGGAGACATGAGGGGCGGAGATCTAAAATGGCCTGCTGTAGTGCTTTCACCCATTTTTCTTGTGTGTATATACCTACCTGTAGGACAAATCAGCTTTGAAGTGAAATTATTTTGCAAGTTTAACCACCGACTGTTCTGTTCTGAATGTGATGAACAATCACGAATGTCATCATTGATGCTCTGTTTGCTTTTTTTAGTGCAAGGGATGCAAACGTTGGGGGAAACTTGAAATATTTCAGCAAACTCTGTTTTTTTTTGGGCTACAGAGTGCTATGGGGTATGCTTTGCTATTAGGACATACATGCAAGTAAATTCTTTTACCAAAAACTGTATGATGTCTGCCTCCTTTACTAACCCAACAGTATGTCAAATTAACCAAGTACATAGCAGATTTTGAGACAGTGTTATTCTGCTAGGGGGGAGTTCAAGGGCTCAAAAATGTGCACGGTTTTTGTTTTATTGAAGACGCTTATACTTTAAACACTTAATTGTTCAAATATATTTGAAATGTCTGTCTGTGTGTGTGTGTGTGTGTATATATATATATATAATTGAGTGCTTTTCAGCGGTGGTCTGGATAATAATGTACAACAGTCATTTTATTTAAGAATGAGGGTTGAGCTTTGTCATCTTTACAGCTGAAGTACCAGAAAAAAAATACATTAACTTCTATGATTTCAGACAGTGGAGAGCCCTGGAATCAAAGATTGAGTACCAGTGCTGCTATTGATTCACAACCAAAGATTTATTTTTATTTTCTTTGGGCATGTCAGTCACAGTGCTGATTGCCTATACAATAAACCCCTAAACTACATTACTAACTCCTAAATCTTAAACCCTAACCTTAAAGTGATAGTTCACCAAAAATGAAACTTCTTTAGTCATTTTCGTCACAAAGCCTGGTTATGTCATGTCTTTCATGCCTGACTGACTTAAGTGGAAAATAACCGAAGATATAAATCTGGTCTATTGTCACCAGAACTTTTTGGTTACCAACATTATTCAAAATATCATCTTGTGTGTTCTGTAGAAGAAAGTAAATCATACAGGTTTGGGGCGACATGAGGGTGAGAAAATGACAGAAATTTTATTGAGTGTAAACTTCCTTTAACCTTAGTTTCCTATAGCGTTGGGCAACACATCTTGGTAGATAGCATTACCACTAGGTCTGACAAGAAAAACAGAATATTGTACCTTTCAACATTTTATTGAAGACACTGAGTGATCATTGAGAGAATTGGTCACATACAGTGAACCATCTGTCTTACAAGTTCTTTAAAAGCTAAATGGAATCCATTAAGAATGAGATTGAAAGTGTGGGTTGCACAGGTGCTGCCCTTTAAATAAAGCCAGGCAAAGCCTGGTTACAGACAAGTCTGTTCTCAAGAAAATTGGTTGGTGCAAGCCGCAAACCATGACTCAATCCCAAAGTCCTTCATAGAAAACACGACAACTTTATAAGGGTACAAAAGCATTGCTAAAGACCTGAGTGTTAATGAATCCATGGTAAAATACCCTTAATATGTGGAAGATGTGGTCTTGAGATTTGGAAAATTCTGTACTGTTGCTGAGCAGACATCTTGCAAAGATCACTCTAATGATACAGGGAGTATTACGGACAACCCTAAAAGAGCTGAAAAAGAACCCAAGGATAGCAGAAAAGAGCCTCCTGAAAACTTTGAAATCTGTTTCATGTGGCCACTATCAGAAAAACACTGATTAAGAATGGTGTTCTTGAAAAGACAACATGTAGGAAACCACTGCTGCCAAAAAAATATTGAGCCACGTCTTCTGTTGGCCCAAAACAACACTTCTGGAAAAAATTATCTGCAGTTGTGACAGAAGTCGAACTTTTTTGCTAAAAAATAAAGTTTTTTTTTTTTTTTATCTTTTCTTTTTTGATGACAAAATTCCCGGCACACCACCTCCAAAAATTCCCAACTCAGAACCTGGGTGCTTTGCTGTCATTGAAGAAGCAATGAATCTTAAAGTGAATCAAGACATTTTACAGGAGAATGTCAGAACCGCAGATCATTTCTTCAAGCTTTAGATTGGGTTGGGTGATGCAACAACATAATGACCCAAAACACAATGAAATAAATCTACTCATGAATGGATGAAAAATAAGGATATATGTGTTTTCCTGTGTCCTGACCTTAATTCAGTTGAGATGCTGTGGCATAAATAGACCATGCTATCAAGACAATACTGATAAACCGTAACAGATTTATGGGGAAGGATTCAAAGCTGGTCAAAAGTCTGCTACAGGAAACATTTGCTAGAGGTTGAACTGTTGAAGGAGGAACACACTGAATAATTACTCCACGTATTCGATTAAAATGTGAAAATTACAATTGTTTGTATGATATTAGTTTAGTCAGATTGTGTTTGCCTACATCTTATGAGTAATCAATGCAGAAATGCAGACATTCTCGAAGGATTCATAAACATTCTTGTCTTTGGAAATGAACTTGAAATGAATCAGTGCTGATAAGAATACCTTTAACACAATGCACTTTCCATGAATATTGCAGATTTTTAAACATTAACATGATCAAATCTTCGTTTTTTCTAGTAACTATTATGGGCCATTCTGCAGAACTGGTCCAAACTGCTGTCCCACAACCAAAAAACACATTAAAGTAATCAAATATTAGATGTTTACTAACAAAGTAAACAACATTTTAGTACAGTTGTGCAAATTTCTTGTATTTTAGTAGTGTTTTAGTATGCAAGTAAAAATTCTGTGATGTGTTGTGGTCGCTACCCATCACTACCGAAAGTATACTGAATTAATTATCAACTAAGATGTTATGATAGTTATTGGTTCAATTCAAACTAATGAATCCTTAACTTTGAAATCAGTATGATCAACTTTTTTGCCTTTTACAAAGAAAAATTGGATTCAAAATGCAAGAAATCTCATAAATATGGTTAAAAATTTCATTTTTATTGATTTACCTCTGAAAAAAAGTAACAAGGGTCAATATAACCCTTCTAATTCAATTACTATTACTGTGTTTCGGTAGTGACACGTTTGGGTAGAGGACAAATATTCCAAAACTTTCTGAAAATACAATACGAGAACTACACAATTACTAGAAATGTGTACCTTGGATATTATACAATTTGCATACAAATGTTTTGGAAAAATACATTTTTTCAAGACGTTTCCAACTCAATTCTGTAATGGCCCATATAGTTTAGATAAATTAACACTTTTATGCTCAATAATAATGACTCCTAGCAGGGATAAGTAGCTGTCTTCAATCAAATGTCAGTAATTTTGTATTTATTTGTATATTTTATATGAATTATATTATCTTGTTTATTGAATTAATTTGTCTTAATCATTTAATGTGTTCATTTGGGAATAAGACATACTCTGACCATATATTTGGTTAATGTCTGTTCAACTCTGTTGAAAACAACCCAAACACAGAACCTCCAGTGACTTGCTTGACAAAAGCAAACTCGTGGCACAGGGCGGGGCTTAGTGAAGGGACAATTAGTAAGCTTTATTAGTGCCACTGGTGTTAATTAGCTGATGGTACATGCCAGTGTACAGCTGCAGATTCAGCGTGTGTGGGTAGCTGCAGTGTCCAGGTGAATCATGGCTCGAACTGGGTTTTGTGATTCCAGGCAACTGTTGGACCTCCATATGGTGAGAGTGCTTGTAAAATCTCCACTTTAATTCCTAGACCTGCTGTGTAAAGTGAATAATGGCCAAAATGTGAGCAGAAAATCTGTCAACGGGAGATTGTGTAAGTTCACCAGTATCTGCTACGTTATTATGGATAACTGAATGCATACCCAAGTTGACCAAAATATTCAGATTTCATGTGTATTTAGTCATGAGATCTGGAAGGCAAACTCCCATGCTTTTCTTTCAGAACTTCAGTGCATTCTTAGCATGGCAGGTAAACGTGGTCTGTGGTTAACATTCCTCGAAGCAACTATTTGTTCTAAATTAAGTTACACAGTTATACCTCGGATGTGAATTTTGAAATGGTTGTTCTTTCAAAAAATGCAAGAACTTTAGTTGATTTCAACAGTTTCAGAATTAACCTTCATTTGTTGCTAAACAAAACATGAAAGTCTGTGTTGAAATGTTGCCCACAAACCTTATTTTACTCGTATTAGATATCCATGCTAATTTTCTTCCCGGGTTTAAGACTGAAAACGAATACTGTATTCCTGTCATTCTTCAGGTGGGGTGGCAAATGAGAGGCAGAATTTGTAAAAATGTTTTTTTCTTCATTAATAAAATGTATTGCTGTGCATTTAAAGTTAGTTTAATATGCTATGTCCATTAAAATGGAAGCTTAAGAATATTTTGGTTTTTAAATTTCAATCAAACCGGTGACACAACCACTTATGGTGTTTTACCAATATTTGAAGTAAAATTTTGGTTTGTTCTAAAATGAGCAGGGATATGCAACTTTAGGTAATTAATAAATAACTTTAAGGATTCAGTTTCATTGATCATTTAAATTTCAGTTTTTAAAAGAAATGTTTAATTGTTCATCTCTATTTCTGCAAAAGGAGAATAGTTGCTTTTTAAAAATAAACAAACAAAAAAATTGGAAATACATCAAAATGGTCTGTGGTGCCTTTTTATAATCTTTATTCTAAAAGATTAAAACCACTTTACAGTCTAAAAACATTGAATCCTAAGATTAAATGGCTCTGAAGGGGGGGAAATTCAGATACATTTTGAAGTAACACCACAGACTTCATATTGCAAGTTACTATAGAGTCCGTATATTCGGAGTACCCTACAGAATACAAACATTCAAACATTTTTTGGTATTTAAAGTTTTTCAACTGTTGTAAAGTAGAGGGACGCCACTTGCCACCACAAATGAAGACTGACCCATTCCTGCAGGTCTTTTACATGTATTGAAAACCGCTGCTCTATGAAGTGTTAATGCTTTACAAGCTTATTGTGAATAAATGAAACCATTTTGTGCTTCGAAAGACTGACGACAGACTAGTGCCCCTGCGGACGTGGGCAAACTCCTGTGTTCTGAGGGAGCGCAGGGTGTTTGCTGAAGGAGAGGAGGTGGGATCCGGGCAGCGCTACAAACCCGCACAGGAGAGTCGATGGGTAACTGCTGCTCTTATGTCATTATGTGCCACGGTGTGACTTTGCTACCATTTGTAACCACCTCTGAGTGTAATGGATAGAAAATCAGCCCATTAGACAGGTGGATCTCCAAATGATGTGCTATCACCATTCTGCTGTCACAGGGTTGCATTTCTGTTTTTCCTCAAGGTTCGAAGGATTCCCATATCCGCAGAGGATGGGATCATAATGGACTACGCTCCACAGGATGAGTCGGGACCCTCAGGTAACCCGAGACACTGCTTGAGTAGTCCATGATTTGGTACGTCATTCTCAATTTAGTATTTAAGTCTAGTTAACGTTATTCTAACGGTACTACTTTAATCCAACGGCTACTTTCTTCAGGCATCATGCTAGGTATTATTTGTTGTTAATGCAAATGCAATGACTGCATGTTGATTTGCTATTTATTTGTGCTTTCAATTAGATGTGTTTTCTGACAAAAATGTTTTTACCTTTGTAAAACTCTATGCCATGGTGTTGCTATGGTAGTTGCTTACTAGCCAGAGTCAAGATCCACATATAAGCTTTTATAATGGAGTGCTGCCAAACCCAGAAGAATAATTCACCATGGATTCCTTTGAGATTTTCATATGGGGTTTTCCTTGTTTCAAAATTGCAAAACCCACAGGAAAATCTCAAGGGAACCAATTGCAAGTTAGTTTTCCCGGATTGACGTCAATGCTGCAGCAATCTATATTTTGCACCCTAAATCTAACTTGGATCCCTGCAATTAAAGATTCTTCCCTGATTTATTATTTTATGCTTAATTCATGTCTGTAGCACAAACTATGTTCCCTAAAGTTTATTTTCTACACTGCAAGAAGATATTTTAACCTTCCTGCCAGAAGGTACATTATTTGTTGAGTTTACGGATGATTCTTTAACCATAAAACACAATGCAAAGCCTTCTAATAATCTGTCAATACGGAAAATTCAATCACATTAACTGAATTGAGTTTCAAACCAACTGACATTACACTACACTAAGTTTTCTGAAATCCAGAAGACATTTTGTCGTCTTTCAGTAACTCGTTTATTATTCTTGTGCAACAATGCTAGATGTGTATAAAATTGCAAAACCCACAGGAAAATCTCAAGGGAACCAATTGCAAGTTAGTTTTTGCCGGATTGACGTCAATGCTGCAGCAATCTATATTTTGCACCCTAAATCTAACTTGGATCCCTGCAATTAAAGATTCTTCCCTGATTTATTATTTTATGCTTAATTCATGTCTGTAGCACAAACTATGTTCCCTAAAGTTTATTTTCTACACTGCAAGAAGATATTTTAACCTTCCTGCCAGAAGGTACATTATTTGTTGAGTTTACGGATGATTCTTTAACCATAAAACACAATGCAAAGCCTTCTAATAATCTGTCAATACGGAAAATTCAATCACATTAACTGAATTGAGTTTCAAACCAACTGACATTACACTACACTAAGTTTTCTGAAATCCAGAAGACATTTTGTCGTCTTTCAGTAACTCGTTTATTATTCTTGTGCAACAATGCTAGATGTGTATGAAGAGGAGGCTTTGCTGAAGTATCTGAACAGGTGTCCAGGTCCTAGTCTGCGAGAACTGATGCCCGAGCTTCTGCGCAGAGAAGTGGAAGTAGCCATCAGTAAGCTGGGGCTCCTCTATGACAAGACCTACGCATGGGACATCTTTTCAGACATGATGGTAAGGATGACATGCGAAGTACTGTGGATTTTTCGCCATTGTGGTCATGTGTTTGTTTCCTCTGCTTGCAGAGAAGTCAGCTACTATGCGCTCTCCCAAACGCTGACCTGCCCAAGCATTTCAGTGACACTACGAGAGCTATCTTGGTGGACTGGCTAATTCAAGTCCATGTAAGTGGAATATACAGATTTGTATTTTATTTCTGATAGTGAGTGGCTATGACTGAAGAGGAGTTGGCCAAGTTATCCCAAGAAAGTCAGAAGTTTGGAAGAATTTTTACATGTATATATTTTTGAAGTTTTTGCTCACCTTGGCTGAATTAGTATTTGATCAAATAAAGTAAAAACTGTAATATTGTGAAATACAACAATTTAAAGTCTTCTGTTTTAATGCATTTTAAAATGTAACAATTTAATTTGTCTTTGCTGAATAAGGATTTAAGTCCTTTTAAAGGGTTAGTTCACCCAAAAATGAAAATTCTCTCATTACTCGCCCTCATGTCATTCTAAACCCGTAAGACCTTTGTTCATCTTCAGAACACAAATTAAGATATTTTTGATGGAATCTGACAGCTCTCTGACCCTCCCACAGACAGCAAGGGTCCTTACACGATCAACGTCCAGAAATGTAGCAAGAAGATCGGTAAAATAAGCCATGTGACATCAGGGGTTCAACTGTAATTTTACGAAGCTACGAGAATACGTTTTGTGTACAAAAGAAAACAAATAACGATTTTATTCAACAATTCGTCTCCTTCGGGTCACCCTGGTGCCATTTTGGAAAGTATCCACTGAATGCAGACAGCACACCACACGGATACATTGTTTTCGTTCAAATCAAAGCACAAACAACGTAGAAAGTATTTCTGCGTGGCGCAGCTGACACCGAACAACATGCGCTGTTTGCATTCAGTGGATATTCTCCAAAATGGCGCCAGGGTGACGCAGAGGAGACGAATTGTTGAATAAAATCGTGTTTTTTTTTTTTTTTTTCTTGTGCACAAAGTATTCTCGCAGCTTCGTAATATTACGGTTGAACCCCTGATGTCACATGGCTTATTTTACCGATCTCCTTGCTACGTTTCTGGATGTTGATCGTGTAAGAACCATTGCTGTCTGTGGAAGGGTCAGAGAGCTGTCAGATTCCATCAAAAATATCATAATTTGTGTTCCAAAGATGAACAAAGGTCTTGCGGTTTTGGAGCGACATGAGGGTGAGTAATTAATGACAGAATTTTTGGGTGAACTAGCCCTTTAAGTCTCCAAATCTTTGGTAGTGTTTCATGGTTTCCGCACTGTTCTTAAATGATTTCTGAAAGATCATGTGACACTGGAGTAATGGCTGTTGAAAAATATAGTAAAATAAAAAAACAACTTTTTAAATGAACTCATTTCATGATATTATTGTTTACTTGGTTTTTAATCAAATGTAGGCTTGGTTTTTAAATCTTAATTGCTAACTTTTGACCAGTACTGTATATTATGCTAAATTATACGTTTTTGTAAGAATAAGGTGTTGTTGCAGTCTCTTTTGAATTTGTAAAGGATGCTTGTTTTCACCTCAGGAAGTGTTCCAGTTCTCAGAGGAAACGTTGTATCTGGCAGTGCACCTGTTGAATCGAGCACTAAGGCTCCTCAAAGTGTCCATCTCTGGCCTGCAGTTACTGGGTGTGGTTTGCCTTTTTCTGGCTGCTAAAAAAGAGGAATGTCTGTTACCAGAGGTACTTGAGTATTTAAACCAGTGTTTAATGGAAACTTGACACTCTTAACATGGTAATGTTTGTCAGGTGTCAGAGCTCTGCTATCTGATGGAAAACGCCTACAGTAAGAAACAACTGCTGCGGATGGAGAGGAGGGTTTTAACTGGGCTCAAGTTTGATCTCTATCACTGTCCCCCTCTTAATTTTCTTCTCATCTCGGCTTCCATCGCACGCTGCAGTGACAAGGTCGGTTAACTTCCCTTGTGTAAAATACACTTTAGCATACTTAAAGTACTTTATTACAGATTTTTTTAAAATTTATACTTGTGATCTGAATGTAATGTTTTTGGACACCATGTTATTTGCAGTAAAATTTGTTTACATTTTTTAATTAAGCTTTTTTTTTGCCCCTCAAGTACATATGTAGTTTCATAATTAGTCTTTAAAATATGGCAAAAGACTGGTTAAATATGGTTTAATGGAGAAATTTTTTTTGGATTCATGGTTTTTTTCATTTAATGCATTTTATTTATTTTTTTCCTACACGCCTATCAGTTACTTACAGGTGTGCAAGGGTGGTTGAGGAAATTCAAAATAGAAATTATTTACTCACCCCAAAGTCGTTCCAAACCTTTTAATGAGTTTTATTTATTTTTTTGACAATGTTGGTAACCAAACAATCCCATTGACTTTTATAGCATTTTATTTATTTTCCATACTTTGGAAGTCAGTGGCTACCAGCAACTGTTTGGTACTATCATTCTTCAAAATATCGAAGGAAGTCGGTCATGCATGTTTGGAGCAACAGGGAGAGTAAACGAAACCGTTCATTTTTGGGTGAACTATCCCTTTAAGCGGCCTTTTATTTCACCATTACATTATCTGCAAGTACCAGTGTTTCAAATACATATAAGATTTGAAGTACACATTTTAAAACAAAGGAAAATGGCCTGGCTTTCCATTTTATTTGTGTCAGTGTGGTCTTGTATTAAAATACGGTCTTAAATCGTGTCTGTTCAGGTGGTCTGGATGGCACGATACCTGTTGGAGCTCTCGCTGTTGGAGGGGCAGTGTGTGGTGTATCTGCCCGCCCAGCTGGCAGGTGCTGCCCTCCGTCTGGCCCGCAGGATCCTGCAGGAAGCTCCGTCTCCTGATGGAGAGATGGCCTGGTGCATTGCCTCTAGTATCCACATAGGAAGGTCAGGACAAGTAGCTCTTTAGTACTGCTCCCAAGAACTGTCACAGACTGATTTCTTTAGAATTCTGAGTGTTTGAGATTTTACTTTTATATTCCGTTGAAAAGGACTCTCACAGTGACCCCTAATGATCGCTATCAGTCAGAAGTTCAGATTTTTGACTGCACTTATTTGATCGGACAGTAAAAATATTATTTACAATAACCAAGTTCTCAGACTATTTTAGGCTTCTTAAAATCCACAATTTAGAAAGTAATGTTGAAATTGGTTTGAAATATTGCTCAATCTTTATTCTTATTGTTGTATTTCCTCCCACTATCTCTGATGCAGTGAAGCAACTCTCCTCCGTATAATGCAGATCATGGCCACGGCAGCAGCGAGAGCACATGCTCGTGAGACCCGTGCCACTTTCATCAAGTTCTCCACTATACAGACCCTTCATGTCAGCATGCACCCTGCCCTGAAAGCCGCCCCTGGCCTACTGGGCCTGTCGTGCCCTCAGACGTGACGCTCTATCAACACCAGTGAGGAGGCCAAATGGGGCTGCATAACACTGCTACTCTAGTGAGGGAAAGAAATGCTGAATATGGCCAGTCAGGAGGATCGTGTTGCACTGGAAATCAGTGAACATCAAAATGCCTCTGTTGGAGAGCTGGTTACTCTATTTGTGCTGAATTGTTTTTTTGTTGTTGTTTTTTTTAATAGTAGTCTTAAGTCATTGGATGTAAAATGAAAAAGAAAATGTGTATTTATGTCTTCGTAGCTTTTAAGTGTTTATCAATGCTGTGGTGAAAAATTGATATACTGGAATATGGTGTCTTATGAAATTTAAAGCACTTTGAAACATTTAGTTTTTAAGTGTTTGCAAATTTGGGATTTCCGAGTGTATATTTTAAGATTGTGAAAAATAAAAATTAACTGTCTTCACAAACCGCAACAGACATATTTCTTTCCACACAATGATTTAAAAGTATATATGTATTTTCTTTCATGCACATGTTTCAGTGCACTCCACTTTTCATGTGATGTTCTCTCAGCAGGGGCATCATGTGCAAGGTTGCCAGATCTATATGTTAATATCGGATTAAATGGACTCTTATTTTACATTATGCATTTTTTTTTTATTATTTAATTACATTATTTAAACAAAGGGCCGGGCAAGACGACATCACTATCGCTGGATTTAACTAAAAAGGGCTTAAATGGTGATCGGGAAAATTTGCCTTGCGCTCAGCCCTTCTTTCAGGAATAGAAAGATTTGACATATTTTTCAGAATGATATAACTACTGTTCTTTCTGTTGTTTCACTGGCGTAATTATCTTCTATGATATTTCTTGGAAGAGTGTGTGGTCGTTACCCAATAAATATTTAATTATGAACAAGGTTAAAGAGGTATCCTTTAAATTGCTACATCGAGTTTACCCTGTGAATGTTTATATATATAAAAAAAAAAAAATGCTTCCGGAGAAGGAACCTCTTTGTTCCTGTTGTGGAATGGTAGATGAGTGGTCTCTCATCTCTTTTGGGAATGTACCCATGTAACCATTTTTTTGGAAAAACTTGTTTATTTATACGTTCTTCTCTCTTAGACAATTTTACTTTGTTGTACAAGGATGTTTTATTTGGTTTTTATGTTGATAATCTAAAGGACAAATAGTTTCTAATAAAGCTATTTATTTTGCTAGCAAAATTTTTTATAGGCCTACATAAGTGCAAATTTTTGTCTGTAAAGCCCCTATTTCTTATAGCCCATATATCTACCTCCAGCAATGTTAAAGCCTTAAAATCGATAACATTGTGTGCATCTTATAATATTGGCTCTTTCCTATAACGTACAGTTGACTGAATGCTCTGTGACCTTTTGCCTGGTTGTTAAAAAGTGCCTTTTGAGGCACCTTTACTTTATATAATGTAATTTATATTACCCCTGGCCCCGTATGTTTTTGTTTTGTTTTGTGATTTTGTATATTTTTGTATACTTGTTGCTAATCCTATAAAAAAAAGGGCTTAAATGGTAATAGGCTTGTAGCGTTAACCCCTTAACTGTCACCGTCCCACCTGTGGGACGTTTGGCGCTCTTTTTTGTTATTGTCTCTTTTCTCTATCAAATCTTTTAGTAATCATCATAAATCATATATCATTTGAAAGCTTAGAAGCCCAAGATTCATTCTGGAAAAACCATTTCGAAATCAGACATTGCGTTACCATGGAAATGGTACTTTAAAATCTTTTGGCGGCCTCCTCCCCCTTAGTGGGCAGTGTCAAGTGTCATATTACAAAATGAATTACGGTCTTTTAAAATTAAAACTTTTTATAATCTTGACAAAAAACATATTATTGGAAAGGTCTCAGTCTCAGGATTCCATATTTAGTTATTTTGAGATAGAAGTAATATTGACAGAGAAATCTAGACAGAAACATGCATTTAAAAAAATTCAATGGAGTTTGGATGGCACCCGGTGGCTGTTTGTGGTATAACACCCTAAATTAAATCTCACAGGAACCTCAATTTTTTTCATATCAACTTCAAATTTGGAACATAACTTATTTAGACATAAGGCTATAATTTTATACCAATTTTAGAGTAAAACCTGATATGTAAAATATTTATTATATATAAAATAAAATTAATATAGTGCATTTTCTTTACAGTAAATTTAAACTACTATAACTTTTTGATACTTACATTTTTTTTTTTTTTGGTGATAATTTGCTGATTTTCTTCTTTAAAAAGAGACCAACCTTATGTCTGTATTCCAAAGTGTTCATAAATTACAACAATTTAAGTTTGGATAGTGCACCTGCATGCCTATTTTTAAAAAAATGGGGGGTGACAGTTAAAGGGTTAAGTTTGTGCTTGACATGTTCTATCTGCTGTCAGGGCTCAGTTTGCCTGTAAAGATTACATATCATACATTAAAAAAAAAAAAAAACATTATTCTACATTATGTGAAAAATCACGAAAAGGTACCTTCATTACGCCGGAAAATATGGACTTGGCAACTCCGTTGTGTACGTCTTTCTCTGTTTATAACGTCACCTGAAAAGAGCGCAGTTTTTCATTGGGCGTGTGTGCCGAACATGTGCGCTGCTCCTCCGCTCTCCTCCTCACATGTCCGCGCACACACGCGCTGCGAGAACCACGTGGCGCTGTAGTAGAGCAGCTGACCTCGCGAGCGCCGGCACATTTTACAGGCGCGTGGGAGAGACTAGATTTCAGTAGCGTTTCCCTCGCGCCGGAGTTTTGCTCCACAGTTTAGTCTGACGCGCATATTTCTTTGACTGCATTATGTTTCACTCATTGCACTCTTATCGATTGCATTCATCAGTTCCGTTCCCCACTTGCCCATTTATAATGGCCAGAATGATCATTAGTCATCTAAATGCACTCATAAATGATAATCAATAGTAAAAAAAAATCGTTATGATAATGTATTGGCTCTTAACAGCAACAACCAGATAACTATAGCCTTTTGATATGGATATTTCTTTCTGCATTAATTGTGTTCATGTAAAATCTTTGTAGAATTATTGTACATTTTGATTAGCCTACGTTGTTCGAATCGGATAATATTATAACGTGCAATAAAGATAGTTAAACACTTAATGGCAAAAAACAACAAAAACAAAATATAATGAATAATTGTTATGCTGCAGGCAGGGGTATCAGACAGGAGGTAATAGTGGAAATGAGTAACAGCGGCCCTTTGGCGAGGGTATATACTGATTATTATTATTAATATGATTGATAAGGTGTGTTTGTGTGACCGGGACCCAACATTTGGTGCGACGCCCAGGCCCCTGGCTGCAAGCAGTGATTTATATGCAGTGTTGGGGAAAGTAACTTTTAAAAATAATGCATTACAATATTGCGTTACTCTATAAAAAGTAACGAATCACGTTACTTTTAATGGAAAGTAATGCGTTACGTTACTTTTGCGTTACTTTTTAAATCTGGACAGGGCTTGCTTGTTTGTTTTTAAAATAAAAAAGTTCTATTTTTGGCAAAAAATTAGAAAAAAAAGTAACTTGCGTTACTTATTTGAAAAAGTAATGCGTTACTTTACCAGTTACTTGAAAAAAGTAATCTGATTACGTAACTCGCGTTACTTGTAATGCGTTACCCCCAACACTGTTGGCCAAAACCAGCACTTCTGCCACTTATTAAGAGTACAACGTTGATGGCTTTTTGGGGTTAAACCTAAAAGCTTTCGGTGTATACGATATGTGGCATACTGCTTTTATAAAACGGATGGAATAGCATTATGACAAAGCACAATTAAATAATAAAATTATGAAAATGGTGATTTTTTTTATGAGAGTAGTAATAGTTCCATTAATAATGACAGTGAGAATGAACAACGAATAAGTACCTCCCAACAATAAGTTTGAAAAATATAACCATGTGGTGCTTTCAAGTGTTATTTTTTTATTTTTGTCATAACTACGCCATGATGGGAAAAAAATAGGGCTATAAAATGGAGTGGAATGGATTTTGCCAAGAGATCACATGACAAACGTTCCAGAATTCCAGAGCAATGATGGCAGGATTTATTAGCATTTATCAGCCTTTTACAGCAGCAAGCACAATTAATCCAACCAGAAATTAGAGTTTGATGTATCCGATCTGTAGTTAAAGTGTCTGTGACCTTTTATAAAATGCCTTTTATGTGCACTAATATATTAGTAAAAAACTATCATCAAGTACTCCACGTGTCTGAATTGTTGGTCAATGAGAATACATTTTTTTCAGTTGTAGAGTCCTTTGCTCAAGTGTTTGTCTGCTTTTTAAGTTGAAAATATGATTAATGCGTGAAACACATGGCACAGGCTGGGGATGGCAATAAACAATTGTGTATTAGCAGAGTTCAGTGTGTACATATAATCAAAATGTATGTGTGTAGTCACTTAATGTTCAGGCGTGTTTTGTGTTCTCTTGGTGCCTTACAGTAATTTTTTTGTACAGTAGCTCTGAATACACTGTAATTCTCATGACAGTAAAAGCTTGACTCATTCCAAAAAACAAAACAAAAAAAGACTAGTGACACAATGTGTGCCTTGTGTTTTGAATTTACATACATTTTCTGTAGAATAATTGTTATTATAATCTTTAAGCAACTCACAGAAGACAATATACAAAAAAAATTTTCTTGGATTTGTAAATATTACTTTACTTTCCTAATTTCAAAAAACAACAACTCTCCCTTAGACAAACATTTAAAGATAATTTTGATGTTCACCCTTTGTTGGCATAAATGAAGCGTTAGAACTAACTCCATGCCCCATGTTAGAAATGGGTAAATATATTCTGCATGAGGCCACTGTATGCCCAGCTGTATCTCTCTGCTTTCAGGGCCCGGGATGCCCAAGGAACCAAGAGGATATGCCCAAGGGTGTGTAGGGGAGAGGGAACGCACCTCCCGTCCAGCAAGTAAACATGCTAAAGACAAAAGCAACACTGCCGCCCTTTTGGCCTCTAGAGCAAGAGCACACACTGAACAGAAACCAAATGGACGTGACTCACGCTGCTCTGAGAAAGACTCTGGTTACTCGGGTGAGTATTGATTGACAGCCCTACTGTTATATTCACTCCCTAAGAGACTCAGTTCACACAATTTTTTTTTACTATTATCATAAAAAATTCAGTTTGTTCAAAAGTGTATTAAAGGGATACTCCACCCCAAAATGAAAATGTTGTCATTAATCACTTACCCCCATGTCGTTCTAAACCCCTAAAAGCTTTGTTCATCTGCGGAACACAATTTAAGATATTTTGGATGAAAACCGGGAGGCTTGTGACTGTCCCATTGACTGCCAAGTAAGTTTCCCTGTCAAGGTCCAGAAAAGTATGAAAGACATCATCAGAATAGTCCATCTGCCATCAGTGGTTCAACCGTAACGTTAACTGCTACGTTAGTTCTGGCAAACTATCTGATTTAGGAAATGTGATGTGGCATGCATGAGTGACATGGCAGTTTTAAGGGACGGGGTTAACGTAATATTGGACTTACATTGGGTCATTGTTTATTAAATTTACAGTAAGTTATGCATTTCACAAAACGTAGTTAGCAACTGTAGCGGATCAGCTCATGGGAAATATGAATAATTAACCAT
>NW_015506981.1:139120-139865 GCF_001515645.1 Sinocyclocheilus grahami
ATGCTTCCTGTATTTGACTCAACAGATAGTCAGCGGTCAGGATTACAAAACAGCTAACACATGGACAGCCAAATGCTCTTCGCCACTCCTCCTCTTCTCATGTTTCGCGTCCCGTCAGACCGTCTCGTTTCTCTTCTCCACGTGCCCTTGCGTCACTCGTGTTTGGGGCGCGATTACGTGGCGTGCCAACCACCCAAAATGGGCGTGCCCCAAAGCATGCGGGGCGGGGCTTACTGCAGGTGGAGTTGTCAGTCTGCAATTTTTGAAGTAGTGGCTGGAGGAGGTTAAACAACCCGAGCTGGAAACGATCAGAAATAGTGCAGGCAAAAGTAATGTGGCTCGGTTACGACGGGGGGTCATCCTTGTCGGCGAGATGACGGGAGGTGCAGAGTGCCCCTGGACAGGTAGTTAGGAGTGAGTGCTCCCCTGGACGGAGAAGAGCCGAATACTCGGGACCAGGATCAGTGTTGTACATAAAGTAGGTACTTACCCTGTGAACAAATGCTGTCTTGTGCTCTGTAGCTGCTTATTTTTGCACTGATAGGTTATCTGTCTGACGGGATATCGTACGGTCCATCTTTATTTGCACGTAAAGGTTGTCTGTGCCGGTGGTAAAGCACGTTATTTGTGGTGTCAACAGGAAGAAGTAGAGCCAGAGCTCGGCTGTTGTTGTAGTATTACATAACAGTCAGGGAAGGGAGGGCCCAGAGCTCCGTGTGTGTGTGTGTGTGTGTGTGTGTGTGTG
>NW_015506981.1:150985-195689 GCF_001515645.1 Sinocyclocheilus grahami
AAAATATATATTGTGTGTTGGAGTGGTCCAGACGCTACACAACTTACCGTTAAGACACTGCTTGACTGCTTGTCTGCTGCTGCCTGAACAAGAGACCTCCTTACTGAAGTGAAAGGGTTGGCTGGTGTCACTACAGTGACCTGGGCCGCCCAGGGTCGCCAGTAGCAAACAATGGAGCACGCTCTGCTGGACAAACTAAGTATTTACACCATTTACAAGCATTTTATCTGCATATGTAATGTAAAAAAAAAAATTCATATCAGTGGCATATCTGCGGCATATACGCCGATGCAGGTATATCTGCGACAGGCTCATATCAGCCGATAAAAGCGGCAAAACGATAAATCAGTCGGGCTCTATATGTGACTGCAAGTCTTTTTGTGAGCAAAGAAAACAAAAAAGTACTTTTTTTATATAAAAATAACTTTATTCAACAATTTCTTCTCTTCCTTGTCAGTCTTTAATGCCCGTTCACGAGAGTACCATGTCGCACGTGTTGTGGCACTCTCATGAACGTGCGTCGAAGAAAGCATTCCAGTTAATCCCAAACGTGTTCATTAGGTCACATCATATTCAGAAAAAACTTTTCCTGGTTGCATTTTATGACAGAGCCATGTTGAACTGAGTCCTTTTAGTGCTGTCAAACGATTAATCGCATCCAAAATAAAGGTTTTTGTTTGTGTACTGTGTATATTTATTATTTATATATAAATACACACACATGCATGTATATATTTCAGAAAAATATGTTATGTTTGTATATTAAATATATTTATATATAATATAAATTATACAAATATAAATATATACATGTAAAGAAATGTAAATATTTTCAAAATATATACTGTATGTATGTGTATTTATATATAGATATACATAATAAACATACACAGTACACACACATATATTATGTAAACAAAAACTTTTATTTTGGATGTGATTAATCGCGATTAATCATTTGACAGCACTACCTTTGATATGCATTATTCAACTGTTTGTATAAGGATATTTATTTGCAATATGCTTGATTTTATGCACAAGCAGCTGAACGAGTCAAACCTCTTAATTAGAAGTGTAATTCTGACCATAAAATGTAGTTTTATGAGGCTTGTGTAACATCCGTGCCAAAACTTCAAGGTTCCGGCATTGAATGGTCCTTCATTTGACTTGTCATTAGTAGACTGAGACTTTTGTATTTCTCTTTCTTTGTTTCCCATCCTTCCTCTTGCCTTTTCCTTTTCTTTTTTTTGTTCCATCCAATGCCCTTTCTCCTCCTACTGCTCTTTTTCTTTCTCAGACACTGGCTCAGACTCCTTGCAGACTGATGCAGATGACCAGCATAGCAGTGTGAATGAGCCTCAGGTCCGCAAGGGTTTGGGTGGGGTGGAGCAGGGTCCCCTGCAGGGAAGCCACATACTGGTGTCCGGGACGCCTGAACTCACCCCAATATTCATCATTAAGAATGTGGTGTTGAAGCAGGTGAGTCAATCCTGAGACAGTCAAGTTCCAAAACACTTTCAAGTTTCCTTTTTATTGTATGTAGAAAGTAGACAACAAGGCAGCCCATTACATTTTAAACCAAATCCAAAGATACAATTAATTAGGCAGAGGTATAAAGAAAGAAGAATGATGTGTGGCATTGAAATACATGGTAAGAGGTGTCCGAAGGTCCTAAGTGCTTGTAATGAAACGTGGAAGTGAGTCACATAGAAAAGAACACATCCTATAAAACAAGACATTGCTGTGAAATGTGCTACAAAAGGCACCTCATTTACTTGTGATTTCTTGATGTAAAACTGCTCTGTACAAGAAGGAATTCGGTCTCTTCTCCTCTTTTTCTTTTTCCCAAGCCTGGGCAGTCTGGTCAGGACCACATCCTTCCTTCATCTCTGTCATGGGATAGAGGTGCTACAAGCAGTCAGGGTCCCACCCACGTCCTCTGGCTGCAACAGCCTGGAATCAATCAAAGCGCCCCATTACACATCCTTCAACCCCAGCCACAGAGATCCAAAAGCAAGGGTGTAAAGAAGAGCAAAAACACTTACCTCCCCATCCTAAACTCCTACCCTCGAATCGCACCTCACCCAAGTAAGAAAACCCCAGAGAAACCAACGGCCAGTAGAGGAAGTAACACAGAGGAGCACAGCCTGAGTAAGAGAGTATGCACAGAGGAGAAGAGAGACGAGGTGTCCACAACCACGCAAGCGGCCAAGCAGCATCTGCACAAACAGCCAGAGAACAACTTGCTGTTGCAATCTCATTCCCTCTCACGTTCTCTGTCTGCAGGCCGTGAGACACGTTCTGGCTCTTACCAGCACCAGAGCCCATGCCGCCCATCTAGTCCCTCTGCCTCCCTCAACGTGAGCTCTCCATCCATCTCAAGCACTCAGACGCTTTCCCCACCCTCTTCCAATGACCTCATCCAGGGCAGAAACGAGCCCCATAAGCATTGCCCAGAACTGAATAGTGGCTCTGGCAAAGGGTCAAACAACCTCAAAGGAACAGCACGGCATCGTCGCTTCCTCAACACAGTGGAGATTCTGAGTCAGCTGGGACTTGACCTGTAGTGGAATTCCTGCGTCCTAGACGACCGGCAAAATGCGGCCACCAAACAAGACATAGCTCAGCTCCGCCAACATGCCCATCTGCTTTTCCAGGCCGCCCAAGCAGGTGCTGATGCTCCGGCTGCCTGGGAGAAGCTCCAACAGGTCATGGCTGAGTCTGGGCACTATCCCAGCCTCAAGTGCCTACCTACAGACAGCAGCAGTGGAGGGTCTCAATCAAAAGTAGGAGTCGAGGCAGCCACCAGCACCAAACCATATACTCCTGTGGTGTACAGATATGGACTTAATGGCACTGAAGAGGTGGCGCCCCCATCTCCTCTTTTAGCTCCAAATCCAGATGCAGAATGGCAGTCAACAGGTCAATACGATTCTGTCAGTGATAACACCACCACTTCTGAGCAAATCAGAGCCCATAGAGGAACCGTGAGTCCTCCAGATGATCCCATAATGCCTCCAGACAGCTCTACACATGGAAACCTGCTTTAGACTGCACCCAGAAACCTGCTGAGCACTGGGCCTTTACAGCAGAGAAACAGCAAGGGAGACTTCAAGATACTTTTCTCGAACATCTCAAACATGATTTCAGAGATGTTATCATTTCCCCAATATTCTCCACGGTAGCGCAAGGACAGCATCTTGACTGCGCAGCGTGCCATCTTCCTTTCTGTCACATTTCTACTCATCTGTATCAGCAATCACACAAAGTGTCTGATGAGAGCTATACGGAATTTAACGCACATGCTACAGACTGCCACTCATCTATCTGCATCAGCTATCCTGCCCCATAATGGAATCAAGAAGCAACTTCAGGTTTTCAGTGGCCATTTGCAAATGTTTTTGATAGCAACACTTCATGCATAGTCGATCACAGAGTAATCAAAAATGACAGCCTGTTTCCTACTTTATGTTGATTTATATTAGAGACTAGTTGAATAATTTGCAAGTGTTGTCACAGTTTGTAGCATGTAGCGTTTCTGAAGAACATGACTGGGAATGGTATTTTGCAAAAATGTGGTAATAATTAGTCATGAGTTCCCCTCTGTGAGGCCTTGTCGCTTAAAGAAAAGAAGGATGGTGCATGAAGGTCCCGAAAAGTCCACACATGCAAAGACACTAAGAACTGTGTAAGAATTATTCCCACGGTGATCTTGCTAAAGTCCATGGAGCTTTGATCTGCTTGCTTTACGTCTTCATCTTTTACCATGGACCAAGACACCCATCACTCAAGCCTTTTGAATTGGGCTCGCTGAGATGAAGGGTCAAATTTGAGTGTTTATATGAGCTGTTGAGCTGTATCATTTGATCACAGATCATGACGTCTTTGTGAGCTTTCTTGAGTTAAGTGTTTTGTGCTTTCTTTACATTTTTACATTTCTTCTCTACTAAAGCACCAAACGTTTTGGCACATTTTTGATACTCTTGACATGACACTAATGTATTATTTGTTGTTGTATATTTCCTTTTATTTACTTACTGAGTATTTTTGAGTAACAGAGGTTGTATATGAATTGGTTTGTCTAAAGAAGCCGTCAGGCCCACACAGAGATTTACAGAATTCTGCTGTCATTGCATCATTGCATATTCATTTATGAAATATTTTGGCTAATTTGATTAGGATTTCAGAGCTTAGTACTTTACAGGTTAACACATTTTATGTTACAGTAGAGCAGATTTTTAGATATTTTCCCTAAAATAAATACAGAAAATGAGAAAAGGTCTGCAGATTCCACTTGGGCAAGATGGTTTAATAACGTTAAGAGTTCTTCTTTGTGACTGATATTTTTCTTTCTTCATTAGCTCTTTAATTTGGTGTGATTTTTATACACAGCAGTGATCTTAAGTCCAAATAAATGGCAGTACAGGAGGGATGTTCTGAGATGTGTGTATGTGTCTGTTTGATGGCCTGGTGAAGCGAATAATAAGACAGAATCACCGCAAACGTTACACTATTACACTACATGCAGATGCAAATAAAAAGCTTCATTAAAAGGCCTTTTGTTTGTTTGTGCATACATTTAATGCCACATTTGTTGAAAATGAATACACTTGGTCCTGCTTAGTCCTTTTCTGAAACAGAGATGGCGTTACCTGAGTTTTCAGGATCACATGACTTTTTTTTCCTACCTGAAGAGCTCATTCAGTTGTTGTGGTCTTAGATAAAAGACACATCAATACTTTGCATGCAACTTACATTAATTGTCTAAAGCTGTCTTATCTGCATTAATAGTTACTTAACATGCTGAATCTCTTGAAATTCTAAGGATTAGACTTTTTGCAAGGACCTGTGATTTTAAGTATCATCACTATGGAAAGAGAATGGCAAAATATTTTGTTTAAAATGATCTTTTGTCTTGAAAAAGACAAACAGCTTGTCTTGTACAGCTTCTCCTCAACTGCTCTTCACATAGTCTCTTATTCTTCAAACACAGTTTGAAGTGTTTGGAACTGAAATCCTGTGAACTGTTTCCAAGGCAACCCTCAGAATATAACAACAGACAGATTTAGTTATAAAGCAAATTTTATTTTTCTTTATTTACCTAAGCATGCACTTTCAAGTAGGCCTATTTTTATGTACAGTGCATTAACCATACTGGTCTCCCCATATTATAAATCATGCAGGAGGAAGTTAAGCAGGACAACATTAAGTCAGGCGACTGTGAAAGGAAACACAACCACACAAGCCACTGAATCATGTTGAATGAAAATGGTATAAAATTTATTTGGTGAATGATAATTTGGGAACCTCAAATTATCTACAAAAAGGTATGTTGTCAAATCATCATCTGGTTTATGTATAACATTAGCAGTGTTGGTTACAAACACCACAACTGTAATAAATTAAAACTTATCAATTCTATATTCCATGCTGAATTTTCAATATAACCCCACACTCGTATGCTATAGCTGTTTCTACCTGGATGTTTTAGCTAGTTGCTTACAGGAGAGAGGGAGTTTTGTGTCAGGACTACACAAGTGGCGCCAATGCTGTCAAGAAACACAGACAGAGAAACAACATTAGAATTTAAGGTACATTTATTTTTGGTTAGTGTTTTTAGCTTTCTTTGGTTAAATTGTAAGTAATTCCCCTTGGAATGGCTGTTTCCCTGTTAATTTCCAGGGGAAATGCATGAACTGCTTAATTCTATACGTCGAATACAATGCAAATGGCTTTGGACAAAAGATGCATAAATATGATGGATGAATGTATCATCATCCTCACCTGTTTCAGGCTTCCTTTCCCAGCACACATTTGGCCTAGAGCCCATCCAGGCACCAGTACGATGGAGAACAGGGCCAGTAACCAGCCTAGTGTATACGCCCAGTCCGGTTACACATACCAGCGGTTAAAAGTGAGGGGCTTGTTATGGGGCACCATAGAATAAACAAAAGACACCTGAGAATGAGCAGAAAATAATTATGTTGTGAAGAGTAAGAACAGAGTGCGAGCTCAAATCAGACATCACTGGCCCAATAAAAAACACTATAGTTGACATCATTGATCTATACAGTGCATTCATAATTATATGCAAGTTGATATTCTGATCATATATTTTTTCCAAGCACATTTTACAGATTCCAACCCACATCAATCTTAATAATTTCTATTCATTTAGTATCTAATCATTTATAATTGATATACAATTGTCCATGAAGGCTGGAAGTGAAAAACGCATTGAAGTGAAAAAAAAAATTCAGGTGTGCATAATTATAAAGCAGGTTTTCTTTTACAGATAAAATGAGCCAAAAAAGAGATTTAACTCAGACTGAAAAGTCAAAAATTATTAAATGCCCACAAGAAGGATGCAATACTGGAATTGCTAAGTTAAGGCATGACCACTGGACAGAAAAATGCTCACTGGGTCAGCAGGGTCAGAAAAAAACAGGTGGAGAAGAAAAGACACGTTAACTGCAAAATAATTAATAATTAATGTGAAGAATTAAGTGTGAAACCATTAGGAACCCTTTAGTCTCCATGCCACCATTTTCCAGAACTGCAACCTTCCTGGAGTCTCCAGATGTGCAAGGTTGACACTTTGCTTGGGTAAAAAATCCTAAAAGAATTACCTTCAACCAATAAGAATTACATGCTGAAGTGTAGTAAAATACACGAAGACTGATTTTTATAGGCTTTATAGACAGATAAGTTGAGAGTGACTCTTGAAGGATCAGCATCACATCCTCTTATACCACCGTTTGAAGAATTTTTCTTCCAGAATCTGGCAGTAATTTTTTAGTCCATCTCCTATCCTGAAAAGTCTGTCTTGCAGGGATGGAATAAAAATGAACTCCCAAAACTTACTGCCTAAGTTCACTAAGCAGCATCTTTCGCAATAGATTACTGACGCCATGACTGTCTGCATTGAGGTGCTCAGAATTACTTTACCTCGAGGAGTCACCTCTAGGAGTTAGGGCCAACTCCACTAGAAGCTAGGGGTGCGCCCTTGCCCAATGATTGTGCAGGCTGGTTCTCCTCACACACAATGGGTTTTACAGTTTGGATGTGGATTCAACACCAGGATCCCAAATCCTTCAGGGTATTTCAGGATAATGATGTGCTGAGAGATATGGTCGACCAATTCATATATGTCTACCTGGATGACATATTGATTTTTTCCTCTTCTCTCCAGGAACATGTTCAGCATGTCAGGTGAGTGCTTCAGAGGCTGCTAGAGAATGAGCTTTTTGTCAAGGTCAAGAAGTGCATCTTCCATGCACAGTTAGTTCTGCTTTTGGGATACATAGTCTCATCCGAGGGCGTGCGCATGGACCCCGACAAGATCAAGGCTGTGGTGGATTGACCAACTCCAGATTCCCGCAAGGCCCTGCAGAGGTTCCTGAGGTTTGCCAATTTTCACCAATTTTTATTCGCAATTTCAGCCAACTAGCCACTCCTCTGACCGCCTTGACCTCCACCAGAACAACGTTCGGGTGGTCTAATGCAGCTGAAGTTGCATTTTCCAACCTTAAGAGCCGCTTCGTTTCGGCTCCCATCCTCATAGTCCCTGATCCTTCACGTCAGTTTGTGGTGGAGGTCGATGCTTCAGAGGTGGGGGTAGACGCTGTTCTTTTCCAATGCGCGCCCGCGGATGATAAGATGCACCCCTGTGCATTTTTTCTTATCGTTTGTCTCCCGCCGAACACAACTATGACATTGGTAACCGAGAGTTGCTGGCGGTTAAGTTAGCGCTGGAGGAGTGGCATCATTGGCTATAGGGTTCGGGGGTTCCCTTTATTGTCTGGACTGACCAAAAGAACCTTGAATACATCAGGTCGGCCAAACGTCTCAACTCCAGGCAGGCTCGGTGGGCACTTCGATTTTTCGATCTCTTATTGTCCGGGTTCCAAAAACATCAAACCCGACGCTTTGTCTTGTGTTTTTGATCACTCCAAGCACCCACTTCTCTGCATTATTCCTGAGAGACTAGTGGTCTCTAAACTCACTTGGGAGATTGAGTCGAGAGTTCGTACCGCTTTAGAAGGGGTAACGCCCCCGTCCAGATGTCCACAGAGTCAATTATTTGTTAATAGAGTGTTTACGGTCTGACGTTATCCAGTGGGGTCATTGTTCCAGCGTGGCTTGCCACCCAGGAGTTAATTGGTTAACTCCTGGGTTAACTCCTCACTGGTAGGTCTTTCAGGGTGGCCTGGGGTGGGGAGGTATCCAAAGCACATCAACTGGTCACTGGGGTTCCTCAGGGATCAGTTCTTGGACCCCTTCTCTTCTCCAATGCAACTTCAGCTGCATGAACACTTCCGGCTTCGCTACCGTTCGGACGTTCTTGCTTACTGCTCTGCGCTTTGCTTCCTATTTCTGTACTTTTCTCTGATTTTTCTAAGATTTTTACTTCAGCAGATCAGCACAGTGCTCAAACAACACATTTTTGGCACAAACACTAAAACTCTTTGGGGCTGGAATAATACCACGAAAAAGAAGACTTTGCCTCCCACTGCCAGCAGCTTACATTCCGGAGAAGGGAAAACACAGCTGCCCACATTCAAACAGAAGAGAAAGAAAATGCCTCCTGTTGAATCTACTTGCTGCATGAACTGCTGCAAACTTCTACAAAGAATTGCGGTTCTTGAAACCAAGTTACTTGCTGGACTTCCAAAACAGGCAGAACACTCAGCAGACTGTCATCATGGACCCCCTCAGCATACAGCCGGTGAGTCCCATGAATCTAGTAAATACCACGGTATAATATAAAACAGTTTATACCACGTGTAGAGGAACAAGCTGAAACTGATTGTCACACTAATCGATGGAACAAACAGGGAGCGAGACCCAAAGGCAGTAGAGACATCAGATTGTCACGAGTTTCTCGTATTGCTGCCGTAGCATCCTCTACCCCAGAATTGGCTATGACAAGGCTTGTGAATACTGGTATTCTACCACCCCCTATACATCTTGAGAACAGATCTGAAGCATTAATGAATGCGGGTGAGGAATCCCCAAATGTGATTAAACATGGATCGGATCAGCCAGCAGCTAACATCGCTATTAACAGGCGCTCAAGGTCGAGCAGACAGCGGCTTTAAGCTCAGAGCGCAGCTGAGCCCAGGACTCTGATAGTGGGCGACTCCATTATCAGAAACATCAGTAGCAGAAATTCAACAACATGCTGTTTTCCTCAAGCAACAGTTTCTGATATGAACAAGGAACTTTGGAAAATTCTGATGAAGCACAAGACTGCAAATCGAATCATCATCCATGTGGGGAAGAATGATATTCGGAAAGAGCAGTCAGAACTCCTTAAGAAGGACTTCAGTGAACTCTTTGAAACATTTTCGAAGACTTAAATTTCATTAGTTCATTAGTGGACCACTCCCAGCTAGGGGAACTAATATGTTTTCACGTTTGCTTGGGCTGAACACATGGCTACAAAGAATCTGCAGCTTAAAAGGAGTCAATTTCATTGACAACTTCAATCTTTTCTGTGGCCATAGACAACTGTTTAAACTGGATGGCCTCCACCTAAACAAACTTGGTGCAAGAGTGCTAAAGGACAACATATACTTCTCCCTCCGTCATCCTTCAGTAGTGTGTGCCAAACTACTCAACCTGAATGGCACACACACACCTGGACAGAGTATGAGTGACCACAGGACTTCATATCAGCTTCCGAGTCATCATGTGGTCTTTCGCTGCAAGCCCCCAGATATCAACTAAAAAAACGGCGGGCCCCTCAACCACCAAAGCCTGTGAGCCCAGCTCGTCCTCCTCCTCCTGTGAGAGCTATCCAGCCGCTGCCACAACGCCAGGGCCCAAACCATCCATCTGCTATAGGTGAACCAAAAACAACTGATAACAGCTCTCAGTGATATGTGTCGGGCCCCCGCTATAATAGCAGCAACATTCACAAATGTTTTCAGAACAAGCGGGAACCCAGTGTGCCTGTAGTTTTCTCTATTTCTGTTTTATCACGTGATAGAAAGTCTAAGGCCTTCAGAATCAGAATTAGCTTTATTCGCCAGGTGTGCAAACACACAAGGAATTTGTTGTGGTTTTTTAAGGTGCTCCTGGTACATACATACATGCATACACATCTGACATGAGAACAGAAAAAACAAAACAAAAAAACATTTAAATAGTAAAACTTAACAATAAATGTGTATGAATCCGGAACAGTAGATTTATGTACAGATTTGTGCTTCATTTACTCTATATAGAACTGTATAAATAAAGAGATATGCATATGTATTTACATAATACTTGAGAAAGAGGCAATAATTAAGGATGTAGAATGAATTACGGAAATGAATTACAGAACGCAGGTAATGATTCATATGTTAGCGGTTTAAGCTGGAGATGGCATGGGGGAAAAACTGTTTTTATGCCTAGATGTTCTAGTGCACAGAGATCTGTAGCGTCTGCCTGAGGGGAGAAGTGCAAACAGGTTGTGTCCGGGGTGAGAGGGGGTCTTTGATGATGTTTCCTGCCCGTTTCTTCACTCTGGAGTTGTCCTGGAGTCCTGAAGACTGGGCAGGTGCACACCAATGATTCTTTCTGCTGTCCTAACAGTCCGTTGCAGTCTTCTTAAATCTGATTTGCTGGCTGACCCAAACCAGACAGTTATAGAAGAGCACAGAACCGACTCAATAATAGCTGAGTAAAACTGTGTCATCTGTGCCTGTGGCAGGTTGAACTTTTTCAGCTGACGAAGGAAGTACAACCTCTGCTGGGCCTTTTTCACAATGGAGTCAATGTGAGTGTCCCACTTCAGGTTCTGAGAGATGGTTGTACCCAGGAACTTGAATGACTCCACTGCAGCCGCAGGGCTTTCCATGATGGTGAGTGGGGGTCGAGCAGGGGGGTTCCTCCTGAAGTCTACTATCATCTCTACAGTTTTGAGCATGTTCAGCTCCAGGTTGTTGTGACTGCACCAGACAGCCAGCTGCTCAACCTCTTGTCTGTAAGCAGAATCGTCGCCGTCCTGGATGAGGCCGATGACTGTGGTGTCGTCTGCAAACTTCAGGAGCTTGATTCCCAAAAAGACTCATGGCTGTATTAGATCAAAAGGGTGCTTCTACTAAATACTGAGCAAAGGGTCTGAATACTTAGGACCATGTGATATTTCAGTTTTTCTTTTTTAATAAATCTGCAAAAATGTCAACAATTCTGTGTTTTTCTGTCAATATGGGGTTCTGTGTGTACATTAATGAGGAAAAAAAATGAACTTAAATGATTTTAGCAAATGGCTGCAATATAACAAAGAGTGAAAAATTTAAGGGGGTCTGAATACTTTCCGTACCCACTGTATATATACGTCACAGCGTGAACGCGCTGAGGACGTATCCTGTCTGCGCGAACAGGGTGCGCAGAGGTATGCAAATACATATGTTGACAGGCAGGTAGGAAAGCCAATTAAAACGCTCGGACCGAGTGTTTTGATTGGACGAACATTTCTTGGTCCTTCGCCTTCCACAGAATGTATAAATACAGATAAATACATTTAGACCACTTAACTTAATGATTGCTACCGGGATGTGAAGAGACTTTCAACCAGCATAACAAAAAAAGTTTCTGAAGACAATCACCTATTGCACCTTTAAGTGTAGGCTATTGGCTATGACTAGATCGCAAATGCTAGCCCTCTCTCTCCGGTCCCATGTCGCAGACCTCAAATACATAAAATATGAGCCTTTATAGACATAGTGTTTCTTGCGTAAAGAAAATGCTGTACTTATTCAACCAACAAGATCTTTATTTACCCTCGCAAGATCCAACAAGATTTAGTCACATCACAAGATATTTTTAATACCTTTCATTGGGTAAATATTAGTAAATCAGACAGACAGACGTAAAGGGTGACCAATAGCATTGATTTATTGAAGAAGAAAAAGAAAAAAAAGAAGAAAAAAGGGCACTTTGGAGTGTAAGGGCAAAAAGGGCATGTGCTCTGCACAGGTTGAGCCCTACCTGTGCACGTGCCTGTTATTCAGAATACTGTTCTGTTCAACCCCTAAATCAAAATATTCACTATTTCTAAACTAAATAAAACTAAAGTAATTCTATATGCTGAGATACAGGCAGCTGTAAAAAGTCAAGTTATTAAAGAAACCTTTTTTTCTTTAGATTTTTTATTTAAAACAAACAAAAAAAATATTACACAAACGTGAAAGCACAATGACAGTGCAATAACCTATGAACAGCAGATTATGTGAATAGCTGATTATATTACAAAGATCACTAAAAACAAGTGGAAATAAACAGCAAGAGTGAGCACCTCCAGAAATAGTGAAAAGAAATGTCAAACATTTTTTTTTTAGCTTGTGTCGCACTTGACTAAGACTTCCATCTCTGTGATTAGGGTATTTTCTTGTATTTCTGTTTGTTGCTTACAGGTGACAGGGAGGCTTTTGTCAGGACTACACAGGTGACGCCAACGCTGTCAGGACATACAAACACAGTGAAACAATTTGATCTTTTTAGGTTGATTTACTCTTGGTTAGTTATGCAATTAGGGTTAGCTTTGGTTAAAGGGATAGTTCACCCAAAAATGAAAATTGATGCCAATTTTCGTACGTGTTCAAAAGATAGTTCCAGTGGATGACGTAGGACGTATGCATACTGTAAGCTCTGGTGAGAATATGCTAGTCTCGCGAGAATCAAGTTTTGTTTACAGCAAAGGAAAACCAGTCTCCTCTTGGCTTATAAATCATCCAACATTTTTCTTTGCAAATCCTCGTTTTGTACTTCTAATTCATGACCAGTCTTTTGTTTTGCTCTCTCCTCTGCGCTTCCGCATTTGTCATTTCGTCCTACCTCATCCGTTGGAACGTCAGTCTCTCATGAACTCACGTACGACAGTTAGTGGAAGCTAGAGATTATGGTGTATAAAGTTCTAAATACAGATATTTTTCATGCAAATGCATCACTTCGCTTCAGAAGACCTTCATTAACCACCTGGAGCCACGTGGAGCACTTTTTATGACTGGTAGATGCATGCACTTTTTTGGGCTTCAAAATCTCAACCCCCATTCATTGCCATTATAAAACTTGGAAGAGCAAGGACATTTTTAAAAATAACTCAGAATGTATTCGTATGAAAAAAGAAAGTCATATACACCTAGGATGGCTTGAGGGTGAGTAAATCATGGAGTAATTTTAATTTTTGGGTGAACTATCCCTTTAAATACTTAAACATACATTCCTGCCTTAATGATATATCAGTGGCTTGTTCATCTGTTTAAACATAAGGGGTGAACATGATTAATCTCACCTGTTTTAAGCTTCCTTTTACAACAATAAGTTGCCCAAGCGCCCATGCAGGCACCAGTAGAATGGATGACAGGGCCAGTAACCAGCCTAGTGCATACGCCCAGTCCGGGTACACATACCAGCGGTTAAAAGTGAGGGGTTTGTACTTCACAAGAGAACAGACAAAAGACACCTGAGAATGGACAGAAGAGAAAGAGAAAGTTGTAAAGAATAGATGAGAAAGAAAAAGGAGAATGAGATCAGACAAATGTGAGAAATACACTAAAAAATGACTGTGAATTTAACGGTAAAAGACTGTAAGAATGCTACAGTAAAATCCTGTTAAATAGTTAACGGTAAATTCCCCTACTATATACAGTGAAAAACTGTATTGGACATTACATGTATTGGACATTAATTTTACGGTAGTATACTGTTTTTGGAAGTGAAAAAGACCGTATAATTTACAGTGAATAACCGTAAATTGACATTCCCAGAATTCCCTGCGTTACATTTCAAATTTGATGTTTTTTTGTTGAAATAACTATGTTTCTTCTTAGTTTTTTCTGATCAGTTTTGTATATTAGGGTTGTGTGTTACACCTAATGTTGTTAAATGAATGTTTATTGCATTATTTCAGTTTCATGAGTGTTACCATGATGGTGTTTGGTGTTTGTGTGAATGACACTGTGCACCTTATATTTTTGTTATTATTTAATGTGATGGGCTTTGGCTCATCATGTGACTTTCTCATCACCACCTGCATTTGGTTGTTATCAGTGTATTACAAAGGTACAAAAGGTTGGTATATTAACATTATATCAGTTTTTTTGGTAAAATTCCGGCAACCACAGCTGCCGTTTTTTTACCGTAAATTTGACGGATTTTTAATCCAACGATTTTTGTAATCCTACAACTAAATAATGACCATTAAGACATTTATAGGCTTTTTGACAAATGTAAAAAAATCTGTGAAGATCAAACAGATGAATGAATGCAGAGACACTCACCAGGGACACGAGAGGAGTCAGGTATTTCCAGCACAGCATGAATATGTAATTGGGTCGTGAGTTGGTCATGTCTTCAATGACATCAAACATTCTCTCAGCCCCTGTGGTGCAGGGAAGAATTTAGCATCATGGACTTCACAACATGGTGTTTAGAATAATAGTATATGTCTTCTTTTCTCCTAATTACAGTACCTCAACATGACTAGGCAGGCTAAGTTTTTGATTACAGAAAGGTGTCATTGACCTATAAGTGTGGGCAGTCCTGTTTGAATTAATCTGGCTGACATCAGAAGGTTTTTTGGCAGCTTAGTTTTAATAAAAGGTCTTTGAAACTAGAAAGGAAGTTGTGGCTACCAATATACTACTAACATTATGCATTCATATTACAATTATTTTATCTTTTAATCTGTACAATTCCTTGCTTCTTTTAAATTACTTTTATCTCAACACATCAGGGAAATGCTATTCTTTATTTGAAGGTCAGTTTTTGTAGCTTCTTTGCTACTCACCAAAGATCCAACCCATGACCAGAGACTCAAACACACAGAGGAAAAGAAGACAGGCTCCACTGCAGGCATAATAGTCAAACAACTGGAATACATACATCCCCCCCTGCAGGTCACAATACAACATTACAACTCAAGCAGAACAAATGTGTTGAATTCAACAAAAAAGGCTATGTTCGGAATGTATACTGCAGTATACTGTCTTCTATTTTCAAAAGTAGTAGCTTAACAGTATACAGCATACAAACAAGTTATACAATGTTGTTACATATCTGCATGCTTAAAGTCACCATGAAATCAAAATGGAAAATTCTTATTTTTTAATGGAATAATTTAAAATTATATAAAAAATAATTTATCCGTGCACTTCATTATTATTTTTTTATTAATTTTGCCCTTGTAATCTTTAATCAAAAACGTTAACCTCCCCTCCCCCTCAAAATGACTCATCTTGTCTTTCGGTCACAAGTAGGGGTGTAACGATTCACTTGTTTTCTCGATGCATCGATTGCAAACCCGGACAATGCAATGCATGGATCTGAAACATGGATTTTTGAATCGTGAATCGCCGATTTCGGACAGTAATCGATTTAAAAAGCCAAGAATCAAATGAATCTCGATTTAGCGATTCAATGCTTTCAAAATATACACATTAAATTACTCCAAGCACAAATTAATGGAGACCTTGAACAGTGTTCGTGCCCTCGCATCTCTCCTTCACGTGCTCCATTATTTACTGCCTGTGACTGTGCCGTTCGTCTCACTGGCACATTTTTTGAGCACCTGATGTCTGATCTGATCTCTCCTTAGTACTCGTGGCCAGTAATGCTAAAGTGAAGTAGTTTTGCTTTTCTGTAGTTTTTCAATGGCTCTCGGTCATACCGACGCGATTACCTGAGCAGTCGAAGGCTGCACATTTATTGCATGGATGGAGCAAAAATGTAAGTGTCTAAAGCAGGGCTGTCCAAACTCGGTCCTGGAGGGCCGGTGTCCTGCAGAGTTTAGCTTCAACCCTAATTAAACACACCTGAACCAGCTAATCAAGCTCTTACTAGGCATAGAAACTTCCAGTCAGGTGTGTTGAGGCAAGTTGGAGCTAAACTCTGCAGGACACCAACTCTGCAGGACACCGGCCCTCCAGGACCGAGTTTGGACAGCCCTGGTCTAAAGCATACGCACAGTTCCATTGAATGAGAAATGTGTGTTTAACAATGTTGTTAAACCAAATGTACGAAGGAAACCGTTAAAATAACCACAGCTTTAACAACAACCTTGAAATAAGAGCGCAAGGTTTATCTGATAATCGTTCGTTGTTATACGTTCCTTGCTATAGCAAACAGACACCGAGCGCGTTTTCTTTCAGAATCATCATTCGACTATGGAGAGGAAAAGTTAAAAAAAAAAAAATGCTTTTAAAAAAAAAAAAAAAAAAAAGAATACATACATACATAAAATTATTGTATTTGACAATACAATACAATACAAAACATTTCACTTCTGAAATGATGGCTACGCCCCTCGTGTGACAAAATGTTAGCCTATATATATTACTTTTAAAGCTCTTTTTTAAAAACTTGGCTTACATACATTTCTACATATGCCATGTCATGCCATAGCATCATTAAACTATAGCATCTAACAATGGACAAAAGTGTTTTTTTCTCTAACTTAAGGTTCTGTGAACATAAAGGCTGCTGTGTAATTTGCCCCCTGACTAAGCATTTAAAGAATTTAGAGGACTCATTTAAATAATCCTGTGAATGCACTTAAAGAATGCAGAATCGAATCGTTAATTGAATCGAATCGAATTTAATTGTGAATCGAAATCGAATTGAATCATTCTGAATTTGCAAAAATTGTTCTTGAATCTAATCGAAAACCTATGACTCATGAATTGAATCGATTCGCTGTCTACCCAAAGATTCACAGCCCTAGTCACGAGCTATGGCACAAGGGCGGAGCTAGTGACATGAGGGGTAAACACTGGGATAAACGACAGGGGGGAAAGCTGAAGCTGATGCTCCACTTTATAGCACTGACTGTTGCGATTGATAAGGATCACACCGACACAGCTAGTAACATCAACTTATCATATCTTTTTACTTAAAGGGTTAGTTCACCCAAAAATGAAAATTAGGCTGCGTTTTACTCACCCCCGAGGCATCCTAGGTGTATATGACTTTCTTCTTTCAGACGAATCCAGTCGGAGTTCTATTAAATCTTCGGAGTATCTTTGATCTTTCAAGCTGTTTCATGGCACTCAGCGGGTGTTGCATTCCTTCAGTCCAAAAGACATGAAATAAAAAGCGCCCTTCCATAAAAAAAAAGTGTCTCACATGGCTCCGGGGGGTGAACAAAGGCCTCCTGCAGCGAATCGATGCGTTTTTGTAAGAAAAATATCCATATTCAAAACATAATAATCACTTTAATCTAGCTTGTGCTCACAGTTGTAAACTAAGCAGTCTAAGAGGCCTTTGTTCACCCCCCGGAGCCGTGTGAGACCGTTTTTTTTTATGGAAGGGAGCTTTTTATTTCACGTCTTTTGGACTAAAGCAATGCAACACCCGCTGAGTGAAATGATAGAGCTTGAAAGATCAAAGACAATTTTTTATATAACTCCGACTGGATTCGTCTGAAAGAAGAAAGTCATATACACCTAGGATGCCTCGGGGGTGAGTAAAACGCAGCCTAATTTTCATTTCATCATGGACTTCACAACATGGTGTTTAGAATAATAGTATATGTCTTCTTTTCTCCTAATTACAGTACCTCAACATGACTAGGCAGGCTAAGTTTTTGATTACAGAAAGGTGTCATTGACCTATAAGTGTGGGCAGTCCTGTTTGAATTAATCTGGCTGACATCAGAAGGTTTTTTGGCAGCTTAGTTTTAATAAAAGGTCTTTGAAACTAGAAAGGAAGTTGTGGCTACCAATATACTACTAACATTATGCATTCATATTACAATTATTTTATCTTTTAATCTGTACAATTCCTTGCTTCTTTTAAATTACTTTTATCTCAACACATCAGGGAAATGCTATTCTTTATTTGAAGGTCAGTTTTTGTAGCTTCTTTGCTACTCACCAAAGATCCAACCCATGACCAGAGACTCAAACACACAGAGGAAAAGAAGACAGGCTCCACTGCAGGCATAATAGTCAAACAACTGGAATACATACATCCCCCCCTGCAGGTCACAATACAACATTACAACTCAAGCAGAACAAATGTGTTGAATTCAACAAAAAAGGCTATGTTCGGAATGTATACTGCAGTATACTGTCTTCTATTTTCAAAAGTAGTAGCTTAACAGTATACAGCATACAAACAAGTTATACAATGTTGTTACATATCTGCATGCTTAAAGTCACCATGAAATCAAAATGGAAAATTCTTATTTTTTAATGGAATAATTTAAAATTATATAAAAAATAATTTATCCGTGCACTTCATTATTATTTTTTTATTAATTTTGCCCTTGTAATCTTTAATCAAAAACGTTAACCTCCCCTCCCCCTCAAAATGACTCATCTTGTCTTTCGGTCACAAGTAGGGGTGTAACGATTCACTTGTTTTCTCGATGCATCGATTGCAAACCCGGACAATGCAATGCATGGATCTGAAACATGGATTTTTGAATCGTGAATCGCCGATTTCGGACAGTAATCGATTTAAAAAGCCAAGAATCAAATGAATCTCGATTTAGCGATTCAATGCTTTCAAAATATACACATTAAATTACTCCAAGCACAAATTAATGGAGACCTTGAACAGTGTTCGTGCCCTCGCATCTCTCCTTCACGTGCTCCATTATTTACTGCCTGTGACTGTGCCGTTCGTCTCACTGGCACATTTTTTGAGCACCTGATGTCTGATCTGATCTCTCCTTAGTACTCGTGGCCAGTAATGCTAAAGTGAAGTAGTTTTGCTTTTCTGTAGTTTTTCAATGGCTCTCGGTCATACCGACGCGATTACCTGAGCAGTCGAAGGCTGCACATTTATTGCATGGATGGAGCAAAAATGTAAGTGTCTAAAGCAGGGCTGTCCAAACTCGGTCCTGGAGGGCCGGTGTCCTGCAGAGTTTAGCTTCAACCCTAATTAAACACACCTGAACCAGCTAATCAAGCTCTTACTAGGCATAGAAACTTCCAGTCAGGTGTGTTGAGGCAAGTTGGAGCTAAACTCTGCAGGACACCAACTCTGCAGGACACCGGCCCTCCAGGACCGAGTTTGGACAGCCCTGGTCTAAAGCATACGCACAGTTCCATTGAATGAGAAATGTGTGTTTAACAATGTTGTTAAACCAAATGTACGAAGGAAACCGTTAAAATAACCACAGCTTTAACAACAACCTTGAAATAAGAGCGCAAGGTTTATCTGATAATCGTTCGTTGTTATACGTTCCTTGCTATAGCAAACAGACACCGAGCGCGTTTTCTTTCAGAATCATCATTCGACTATGGAGAGGAAAAGTTAAATTAAATAAGAAAAGAATTGCTTGTAAAAAAAAAAAAAAAAAAAAAAAAAAAAAAAAAAAGCGCGTTTTCTTTCAGAATCATCATTCGACTATGGAGAGGAAAAGTTAAATTAAATAAGAAAAGAATTGCTTGTAAAAAAAAAAAAAAAAAAAAGAATACATACATACATAAAATTATTGTATTTGACAATACAATACAATACAAAACATTTCACTTCTGAAATGATGGCTACGCCCCTCGTGTGACAAAATGTTAGCCTATATATATTACTTTTAAAGCTCTTTTTTAAAAACTTGGCTTACATACATTTCTACATATGCCATGTCATGCCATAGCATCATTAAACTATAGCATCTAACAATGGACAAAAGTGTTTTTTTCTCTAACTTAAGGTTCTGTGAACATAAAGGCTGCTGTGTAATTTGCCCCCTGACTAAGCATTTAAAGAATTTAGAGGACTCATTTAAATAATCCTGTGAATGCACTTAAAGAATGCAGAATCGAATCGTTAATTGAATCGAATCGAATTTAATTGTGAATCGAAATCGAATTGAATCATTCTGAATTTGCAAAAATTGTTCTTGAATCTAATCGAAAACCTATGACTCATGAATTGAATCGATTCGCTGTCTACCCAAAGATTCACAGCCCTAGTCACGAGCTATGGCACAAGGGCGGAGCTAGTGACATGAGGGGTAAACACTGGGATAAACGACAGGGGGGAAAGCTGAAGCTGATGCTCCACTTTATAGCACTGACTGTTGCGATTGATAAGGATCACACCGACACAGCTAGTAACATCAACTTATCATATCTTTTTACTTAAAGGGTTAGTTCACCCAAAAATGAAAATTAGGCTGCGTTTTACTCACCCCCGAGGCATCCTAGGTGTATATGACTTTCTTCTTTCAGACGAATCCAGTCGGAGTTCTATTAAATCTTCGGAGTATCTTTGATCTTTCAAGCTGTTTCATGGCACTCAGCGGGTGTTGCATTCCTTCAGTCCAAAAGACATGAAATAAAAAGCGCCCTTCCATAAAAAAAAAGTGTCTCACATGGCTCCGGGGGGTGAACAAAGGCCTCCTGCAGCGAATCGATGCGTTTTTGTAAGAAAAATATCCATATTCAAAACATAATAATCACTTTAATCTAGCTTGTGCTCACAGTTGTAAACTAAGCAGTCTAAGAGGCCTTTGTTCACCCCCCGGAGCCGTGTGAGACCGTTTTTTTTTATGGAAGGGAGCTTTTTATTTCACGTCTTTTGGACTAAAGCAATGCAACACCCGCTGAGTGAAATGATAGAGCTTGAAAGATCAAAGACAATTTTTTATATAACTCCGACTGGATTCGTCTGAAAGAAGAAAGTCATATACACCTAGGATGCCTCGGGGGTGAGTAAAACGCAGCCTAATTTTCATTTCTGGGTGAACTAACCCTTTAACCTCTCTGTTTCAGACCCCAGTAAACAAACACATACATTGGTCCAATAGGGTCTGGCTGCAGACATGCACCTGCATTTTCAGACTTGCACTCTCAGACACCTGCACTTCCATGAGTGACGTCACTTGCAGTCTTTTTTTATTTTATTTAATTGATCAATTATTTTTTTAATTGAATCTCTCAACATTTTACACAAGTAGCCAGGTGGTGAAGACAAGAAAAAAAGAAACTAAATCACGAAGTCACTTGCAATCGCCGCTTGCACTCTCAGCTACTTGCAATCCATACAAATCGTGCATGTTGCCAATGGAGACAAGATGCTGTGGTGGTTAAATGATTTAAACTAATTTAGTACTATAACATACAGGATCCTGCAAGTCATCTGTAGGAGAAAAAGACAAGACCCGCAAATCCGTGGCCACAGAACAGCAGAATATGAACGCAATGTGCAAAGTCTCTCTTTAAGTGCTTTTAAACCTTCATATGGTCTGTGTAGTTTGCATCAACAATAAGAAATACTGAATTTGGTCTTTATCATCTTAGTCCATTATGGCACATTAAGAAGCGTTTTGCTGTAGGCGTATGGGAGGAAAAGTATAAGTTTGTAGCCTTGTAGTAGCCTAGTACATTAAATGAATAAACTATATATCGAATTTGATCTTTTAATAGCACTATCTTAACACATTAAGCCATATTTAACAAGTTCGTTTGCCCATATAATCTTAAGGAAATTGTGTGTAAACTTATTTGGCTTGCTGTCCACTTATGAGGGGCTCGATGAAGCAGCTTCAACTCGAGCTTTGATATACCCCCAGGGACTTGACATAGGATGATTACGAAGGGCAAGGTACCTAAGATGAAGGTGGAGTTTTGGGGAGGTGGAGGGATGCTGGAACAGCTGAGACTGGAGAGAGGTAAGCAGCTGCTTATATACTCTGGCTGTTGATTGAAAGATTAGATGGGCTAGCTCCTCCCTAACTTACGTTAAGGAACTTCATTTAACGAGTTCGTTTGCCCATATAATCTTAAGGAAATTGTGTGTAAACTTATTTGGCTTGCTGTCCACTGATGAGGGGCTCGATGAAGCAGCTTCAACTCAAGCTCTGATATACCCCCCAAAAGTGCAGAAATAAATTTGGGACAGCAAGTCGAGTTTAGCGAGATCAACATGTCTGAGGGTTTAAGTATACGGGATACCCAAATACTTGAAGAATAATGGGGATACCCCCCAAAAGGAGTGAAATTTAAGCTATACTAATTATGGTGGTGAGAGAGCCGTGCTTTGGAACTTTAATTAAGGAGCATCTTACTGCTGCACTGCTGCGGCAGTGACTTTCCTGGAATTACTCTTGCGGGAGTATCTCAGGACTGGAGGTTTGAGAGCGTAGCTGGAGTACACCCCGCTGCACATCCGTGCCATGGAGCCCTGTGAAGTAAAAATACCAAGGGGCCCCTAGATGTCATGGATGGGGCAGGGTGCCCTCGGGCCTGAAGGGAAACGGGCCACGGACGTCCAAAGTGAACCCCCCCCCCCCCCGCCGTTGAAAGAGGGAGCCCACGGTGTTTATATAAACGCAGAGCTACCCTCCCCCTGATGCAAGGGTTTGGACCACTTAAGGACATGAGGGCCCGCTGCACCCGAGGGACAGATGAACCTTGGTACCTCCAGTTCGGTTGTTCGGATAGGAGGGCTCCCGCTGCGATCCGAATGGGAGAGCCCCCATAGTTAATAACATGGAGCATCACACGGCGATTCGGAAAGGGGCAGCCCCCACTGAGCCCGAAAAGAAAGCTCACACTGCGATTCGACCGGGAGAGCTCCCGCACATTTGAAGGAGAGAGCTCCCTATAGGTCTCAAAGGAGATCTCAATCACAATCAAACGGGAGAGCCCACACTGCGATTCGAATGGGAGAACCTGGACAGCATCTGGATGGGGAGCCCACACGGCGATTCGAATTAGAGAGCCCACTCCAGGAGTGGTAGCTCATGCCGATTCGAAAAGGGGGAGCTCTCGCTGCATCCAGATGAATAGGAGCCCTACGGGACTAAGTAAGCAGGAATGTGCAAAATAGTAGGGGGGGAAGCGGTCCAGATTCAGAAAGATGCTAGTGTTTGGTGAGCTTGTCTAATGTGGAGAAGATCAGATCGAATGTATGTTTCGAAGGTATGAGACGTACATAGGCCCAGCATTTTGATTTGGTGTTCGGAAAGTCCCCTCTGTGCTGCTGTGGTGGCTGCCCCAATGCGGAACGAATGGGAAGAGAAATGTTTAGTTGGGATGCCGGATCTGCTGAGGATGGCTTTGAGATTATTTTGGAACCAATGTCTGGAGGTAGGAAGGTTTTTATCGTCAATAAAAAGAGGGTCAAGAGAAGAGGTAATTTGGGATTTCCTCTGATGAAGAAAAAGGGCTATGGACTGATATGGCTGGATGGGGGTTGGCAAATTGAAGATGAAGATTGAATGGCCGCATTTCAGTTGGTCAGTTTTGCTTTGTTTGATGTTGAAACGTATGATGTCGTGGTTTATAATTTGAAGGTCGGAGAATGTAGGATGTATGGCTGGGTTGAAGTTTGAGTTGGTGGTGAGTTCTGAGACTCTGAGGAAGCCGAAGAAAGCCAAATTGAACATTGCATCCAAGGTTCTTGTTTTGTTAGGGGAAAATAAACCTGAATGGAGAGTAGTTAGGCAGATGCTGAGGAGATCGATGGTTAGGGGCTGTCCAGAGTCTGGCCGGGGGGATTGGTTTTTTGTAAACCTTTGAGGAGGAGAGAAATCTGAGGGTTTGAAATGTTGGGGCACTGTTGGCCGTAGATGAGTTTGAAAAAGAAATGGATGCCGCTGAGGTAGAACTTGATTGATCCTGGTTTAATTGAATTGGCAAGATTGAGGTAAGAGATGAAAGGAGGATATTGAGAGGAGGGAAAACTCAGAAAAAGAAATGGATGCCGCTGAGGTAGAATTTGATTGATCCTGGTTTAATTGAATTGGCAAGATTGAGGTAAGAGATGAAAGGAGGATATTGAGAGGAGGGAAAACTCAGGAAAAAACATGCTGTGAGCTCTGTGGAAGGTTTTGAAAGAACTCCACGCTGTCCAGTAGGTTTGGAGTGTTCTGGGTGAAACGGCTTGTAAAAGGGTATTGGTAGATAGGGTATGGAGGTATCTGAGGGGGTGGTCTAGAGGAATAAGAGTTCTGAATAAGGAGGAACTGGAGTTGGGTTGGAGTCTGCATCCGGAGCCAATGTTTTGAATTTCTGAAAAAGAAAACGAGATAAAGCGTCAGTGATTTCATTTTGATGACCAGGAATGTGTTCAGCTTTAATGACAAATTGGTGACAGGCAGAGATCCAAATTAGACGTCTAAGAAAGGGCATGATATTTGGAGTGCTAGAACGGCCTTTGTTGATACAGTGGACGGTGGCAGAATTATCACAGTGAAAAAGGATGTTTTTCGTTGACCATTCGGAGCCCCATAGATAGGCTGCTACTACTATGGGGTATAGCTCAAGAAGGGCAGTTGATTTGGCGGTTTGGCTTGCGTCAGTGAGCTCAGGAGGCCAGGAGGCCAGGTTGAGGCGAACCACCGTCCTCTGTAGAAACCTCCAAAACCAGTGGAGGTGGCAGCGTCAGTGAATAAGGAGATGTCGCAAGGTCGGGACAGAAAATCATCGTAGAAGAAGGTTATGCCGTTCCAACTCTTTAAGAAGGTGATCCATAATTTCAAGTCTGCCCGACATGGTTGGCTTAGATAAATTATTTGTTCTAGATCAGAGGCTGAAGTAGCGAGAGTTAGCAGGTGGGAAATGAAAGGCCGGCCTTGGGGAATTATGCGCATGGCATAATTTAGGTGGCCTAGGAGCAAAAGCAGTTTTTGGACTGCTTTTACAGCCAAAAGTAAGACGGATTGCAAAGTAGAATTTCTCGTTCCAACGGATGCCAAACAGATGCCAGAAATCTGGGTGAATGGGCATGACTTTAAAAGCAGATGTTATGTCGACTTTTGCTAGCCAGGCTGCGAAATCTGCATTTTTTATGAGAGTGATTGCTTGGTCAATGTCATGATAATGTAGGGAGAATTCGTCTATTGGAATTCGACTATTAATACTCGGATGGCAATTTCCGTGAGGAGCAGAGAGATCAATGATAAGTCGCTTTTTGCCAGAAAATTTTCTGGTGGCTACTCCGATAGGACTAATGCAAAATAACTAAAAAGGTGGAGAATTGAAAGGGCTAATCATGAATCCAGATTCTAATTATTTTTTGATGAGGGCTTCGACTGTGTTGGGTTCAGCTGTTGCGGATTGCAAGTTATAGCAGATCATGCTAGAAGTGGGTATACTTTCCAAACCAGGGTCAAAACATTCTTTCAAACCTGAAAGAAGGAATTGAGTGAAATTTTTGTCTGGATGGTTTTCCAATTCACTAGCTAGAGCAGGAATGATAATAGGAGACGAAAGGTACTTTTGAAACTTTTTATTAAGGTTAGCAGACGAGCGGCGAACAGGGCAAATGGATCGTGCATGAGCTCCACCACAGAAATTGCAGACGTGGAGGAAGCGGCATCGTTGTCTGGTGCAGCCTGAAGTGTTAAAATTGTTACAGACTTGTCTACCTGAAACTGAAGTGAAGATCTGGTCATGAATGCTTCTTGAGCGAGGGGTGTATGAAGTGAATTTTGGAGCTTGAGACGACACTGGATTGGTTGGAGGATCGGGGTTGGTTATGGGACATTCTGAGGTTGGATGAACAATGGACCTGCAGATGGCGCAGGAGAGGCTTTGAACGCCTAAGAAAACTCGGTTGTACAGTTCGAGGTCTAGGGCTCTCCAATATAGACGCGGGCTGAGCATTTGGCTAAAAACAGCTTATGGTAGGTATAAAATTATTTTTTTCATAGCTCCGCTATGATGGAGAGGTAGTCATTTAGTTCCCTGCGTCTCTTAGAAAATGAAGCGCAAATAACTTCCGTGTATCTACAGAAGGCTATGCAGAATTCTGCCAGTGTGAGAACACGTTTTGATGGAGGTATGGAATATTTTAGATTGATGGTTAAAGGGCCAAAGTCAAAAGAGCGCTGGGATTCATTGATGGGAACTGAAGTTAGCAGAGAAGGAAGATCAATATCTGCACCTGAAAGAATTAGGGAACGGAGGTGGGTTGTGACTGGAGGTGGTTCCATAGCGACTGCGTTAGGAGGAGCTGGATGATGAACTGCTGTGGTGAGAGAATGACCTGGCAAGTGAATTGAACCTGAAGAAGAAGATAGATGCTGGGCAGGGGGCCCTAGTACTGACTGCTGTCCGAGATGGCTAGGAGGGGCTGAAGCGAGAGGAGGGGGAGGGTTAGCAGGCAGAAGGGGAGAAGGGATCCTTTGCGGAGGCAACCTCACGTTAGGGACTGAGCCAGGGGGAATATTAGGAGAAATTTGAGGCACGGAAGGGAAGAAAAGTGGATGAGAAGAAGTAGCGTCAAAGGATAGAGGGGGGGACAGCCTCGCGCTAGGATCCGCTCTCTGAGGAGGGGGTGAAAAAAAGGTTACCGTCTGTGACGATGTTGCGCATGGTTTATCAAGGACAGAATTGAAAGGAGGTAGAGAAAAAGGAGGTACGGAAGAGTAAGATGGGATAAATAGGTCTTGCCTGGGAAGTGGAGTAACCTGCATATGGGAATTTGTGAGCGCTGACGGAACTGAGGAACGTTTTTTTGTGGCTGCTGTTGCTGGCCGGGCGGAAAGGCCGGAGGACGAGGAAGTGTGAGCGGCTCTAGTTTTTTCCCCTCTGATCTTTGCCGCAGCCTCCGGATTAGCGCGCTGAGGATAATTGCGTTCAGAACGCTGAGCCGGGAGAGAAACAGAAATGGCTGAGGACTGGGTCTTCTTTTTTGGAGAAGTTGAGGAGTTTGTTGGGATGCTGGAGCTGTTATTGGAGTTAATGAGTATATCGTAGAGTTGAGCTTTTGATGATCTGCAGGAGAAATGAAGTCCGGAGTTTGAGAGGGCTTGACGTAGGCTGTTGACGGACCATTTTTGAATGGGTGGAATCGGAGGAGGGGTGGCAGCGGAATGAAGAGATGGACAAGGTGCAGTTACCGCTGGTGATCTTGAAGGTGGAGGGGAGAGTAGTCTTCTGGAGCGTGGTTTGTATGAGCGCTGGATCTTTCGACCGGAGTGCTCAGAGGGAGTCTCTTTGTTTGGATCTGTGTGCTCCAGTGATTTGCGCGTTGCCACTGTTGGTGTCTCGGGACAGGAGAAAAGTTCATCATCTGACGGGAAAAGCTGGAGGTCCGGTGAGCCGGACATAATTTGTACGACACCACCGGAAGATACTTAACTTCATTAAGTGTATGGTTTTCTACAGAGGTTTAAAAGCGTTTAATGAGAGACTTTGCGCATTGCATTCATATTCTGCTGTTCTGTGGCCACGGATTTGTGGTTCTTGTCTTTATCTCCTACAGATGACTTGCAGGATCCTGTATGTTATAGTACTAAATTAGTTTTAATCATTTAACCACCACAGCGTCTTGTCTCCATTGGCAACACGCACGATTCGTGTGGATTGCAAGTAGCTGAGAGTGCAAGCGGCGATTGCAAGTGACTTCGTGATTTAGTTTCTTGTCTTCACCACCTGGTTACTTGTGTAAAATGTTAAGAGATTCAATTAAAAAAAATAATTAATACAAAAAAAAAAAAGACTGCAAGTGACATCACTCGCGGAAGTGCAGGTGTGTGAGAGTGCAAGTCTGAAAATGCAAGTGCATGTCTGCAGCCAGACCCTTCTCCATTGGTCAGGCATGACAGAATGCTTTCAGCACAATCAAACTCGATGCATCACTGAACACTCAATGCATTATCAAACAACACTTGTGAGAGAACACAACACTGACACCAGTCATGAGGGAGTACGTTACCCCTAAACATTGAAAAGATATTAGGATATTGTGACAACATTACTCTTAGGACATCACAAACAAATTTTTTTCACGAGTATGACTTAACCTGATGGAGGATGCACTCAGTCATTCAGGCAGTCTCTCTCTTGTGTGCGCGCGCACTGTTTAGGCATGTTTTGTGCCGTTGATCGTCGTCATCATCCTTAAAGGAGTCATATGATGTTGCTAAAAAGAACATTATTTTGTGTATTTGGTGTAATGAAATGTGTTTATGCTGTTTAAGGTTCAAAATACACATTATTTTCCACATACTGTACATTATTGTTTCTCCTCTATGCCTCGCCTTTCTGAAACGCATCGATTTTTACAAAGCTCATCGGTCTGAAAAGCAAGGTGCGCTGTGATTGGCCAGCTATTCAGTGCGTTATGATTGGATGAATACCTCAAGCGTGTGACGGAAATGTTACGCCCCTACCATACTGTGATGATGCCCTGTCAGGCCGGAGTGATGATTCAAAAACATGAAAACCCATTATAAACGAGGCATTCGTTGCATCCAGTGGGGACATAATTATGGATTATAATGACTTACACTGTCTTTTTACGCTTTGCGTAGCATAGCATCGCACCGCTAAACATAAAACCATGTCTGCATTTGTGATCGGAGAAATGACAAACAACAAGCCCTACTCTACACTGCCCAAAAAACTCGCTTTAAATATAAAAAATATAAAATATAAAAACTCTTTAAACATAAAAAAATGTACTTACAGTCTTTGAGTCAGAGGCTTGAGAACGGCGCGGCCAGCGGATTCGACGAAGGAGAGTCCGGAACCACATGTGACGACCCCGGGCTGGACTCCGCTTCATCCACGGTGAAAGCCGATCCGGTGAGCCACAGCGCAAAGTTGTTGTTTTTCCTCAGCAACCAGCATGGATCAGCTCCAGGCATGACGAAGCAGATATCGTCCTCTTTTGGAAGGCCAAACAAAGTAGTTTTGCTTTCACAACGAAACACACAGCGCCTTCACGACATGGCGGTGGCAACAACAATACTACAGCAAGAATAAAAGTTACGCCTTCTTTCTTAGCGTGAACATTTGGGCGGCGTTAACCAAATCTCCCCACATAGTGACGTAGATATGTGGGGGCGTGTTAGAACGAGCCGTTTTAGGTAGGCGTGGCTGAGTCTTAACTTTTATAAAGAATATCTCTTTGGATTTGAGACTTTAGTCTTTGCAACTTTACAGATCTTCTTTATGCACCAAGAGCTTGTAACACTCCAAAGAGAAAGGAAAAATTTTAATTGCATCATATGACCCCTTTAATAAATAAAACATTTATTCATGCTTGGTTGTCGGCTGTGAATCCAGTGGAGAGAAATCCCCCACCACTAACTGCAAACTGGCATTCAGATTTGCCTCCATTTTGTTAGCAACGCCCCAGCTTCCAACAATCCAATCAATTCCCAAAGGACGAAATCAAGTCCCCGCCCTCTCATTTCAGATGCCGTTTCACTCGGATATACGTCACAGTAGAGAAGAAAAGACGATCACATCTTCCGTTTCATGCCGACTTCAAGTTTGATTTTTTTGAAAGGCAGCTCATATTTTTACTTTTAATTAAATAAGCAAGCTTATTCTTATTTTTTAACTCAGTTTATACATGTCAGTGTCTTTCTTCCTCACACACACAAACCTCTGTAACCATGACAAGTTGGCTGAAGAAGCAAAAAAGACAGAAAAGCAGGAGGAATATTTCTCGACGTCCAGTTTTGCGCAGCACCATGGGGTACAGGTCCATCACTGATGTCATGAAAACTTCCATCGCAACAAACTTTAAGGAGTGCAGCAGAACAAAAGTGCATTAGAATAGTGAAACGCTTTTGAGTGAAACACGTGAGTGAGGTTTAACATGTCTGTCTCCAGGTTTGAGTTTTAGCTCACCTGTGTATCTAGCCCGAGCAAAATAATCATAATGAAGAAACAAGCAGCCCACAGTTGTGGACAAGGCATCATAGCTACTGCCTGTGGATAAGCTATGAACGCTAATCCTGGACCTGAAAGAAAGAGAAAGAAAGAAAGAAAGAAAAAAGAAAGAAAGAAAGAAAAAGAAAGAAAGAGAAAAGAGAGAATCATTTGATTAGTATTTTAGTGTTCTAAAACTTTGCCTTCTTTCTTTCTTTCTTTCTTTCTTTTAAGAATGTTGCAGTACCTGATTCTGCCACCTCGTCAATGGGGACACCCTGTTTTTGAGCCATGAAGCCCAAGACTGAGAACACAGCAAAACCTGCTACCACACTGGTACCACTGTTCAGAAGGCAAAGCCATAAGCTGTCCCTGATAAGGAAAACATAAATTATAAAATATATACATACACATGTATATGTGGTGCAAAAACCACTGTGCCTGTGCCTATATTATTTTCTAAATAGAAGAGAAAAGAGAAGGGCCAAACACCGAACTCTGTGGTACCCCATTGATTAGTTAATGTGTCAGACATTCCTGTGCCCCCAAATATATGCTGAAGATCAACCTTTGAAATAGATACCAAAAACAAAGATACTGGAAATAATACAATAATACTGAACTGACCTGTAGCAGTTGTTGTTATATTTATTGTAGCTGCCTAATACAGTAAGAGAAGCTGTACCCAAAGCATAGGAGAAAAAGATCTGTGCTCCTGCTTCCATCCAAACCTAAATGCACAAGACAAATGAATAAGTACTTGGGGAAGGGCTCAAGAAATTGTAATATGTTAATGCTATTTTGATAACAGCGAATTTTAAATTGAATTTTCTTTTTGCTATTTACAGAGAAAACATACTTTTTATTGGTTGTGAATGCAGTTTAAATAGACTACGTGAAAAAAACAACAACAACAACATTTCTTTATACTATCAGCTGATCTAGTCCTTGTATAGGGGTTATTAAGTCACATACCAGAAAAGGGCAGACGGTGGGGTTACCTGCGGGTCAAAGAGACGGGCCGGTTCAGGGTACAGGTAAAACACAATCCCCTGCAGAGCTCCAGGAAGAGTCATCCCACGAATTAGCAACACCAGCAGCATCACATAAGGAAATGTAGCTGTAAAATACACCACCTACAAGCACAATAAGAAAGGGCCAAAATGATGCATCTGTCCCCTCAAAAAATGTCTTACTATTTTCATATCAGTTAAAGGGGTGGTTGATTGCGATTTCACTTTTTTAATGTTAGTTAGTGTGTAATGTTGCTGCTTGAGCATAAACAATATCTGCAAAGTTACGAAGCTGGAAGTTCAATATAAAAATATCGTCTTTTAAAATTCTGGTGGTTTAATGCCTACAAAAACGGCTGGTAGGGACTACAACAAGTTACTTCCCGGGTTCGTGACATCACAAACCCAGATAAACCCCGCCCTCGGGAAAAGGCAGCAAAGGGGGCGAGGCCATGCTGCGCTGCTTTAGAGAAGAGGAAGAGAAAACTAGGGGTGCACGTAAAAATCTATTCATATATGAATCATGATTCTGTTTTCTAACGATTCTAATGGATTCACAAGTTTCAAAATAAATGTTATAAAGCAGTGGTTCTTAATACTGTTCCTCGCGTCCCCTGCTCTGCACACGCTCTGCATCTCTCTCTCTCTCTCTGTCTCTCTCTCTCATTCAGCTCAGCTCCAACAATGAACTGTTCCAATTATACACTTATTTTCACATAGGGCCTAAGTCTTGGCCTAATGGTTAGAGAGTCAGACTTGTAACCCAAAGGTTGCAGGTTTGAGTCTCGTACTGGCAGGGATTGTAGGTGGGGGGAGTGAATGTACAACTGCTCCCCGGGCGCCACAGCAAAAAGGGGTGCCCACTGCTGTGTGTGTGTGTGTGTGTGTGTGTGTGTGTGTGTGTGTATCCCACTTTGGATGGGATAAATGTATAACGCTTCTCATTCTGTATTAAAGCTTTAATCAGGATAAAACCGTATATTAAACGTTTTTTATACAAAAAACATAGGCCTACCATTAAAAGCCGTGCTTGCACATAGGGATGCGGCCGGAGATCGGTATCAGCCGATAATCACATTATTTATACTTGATCGGTACTCACTAACTTGGCCGATCTCACAAACCGATCGCAAATTGATGACGTCAACGCGTGACGACGTACATGATGCATGGGGACATAAATGATTTGGCGCCACAGTCATGTCATCGCCGGTGTGGAAATGCTATGACGTTTCGAGAAACAATGAAAAATTTGCTATTTATCGTGTATGTTTTGCATGATGAAATGATGAATAGATGGTTCATTTTTAACAGCAGATTCAGTGACGTTAGAGCTGAGCTTAGTGCCTCACTGCACGCGTCTGCAGCGCGTTAAGGCCTGGGTATACTTAACTTTCCGCGTTCCGTTCCGTCTCGCGCACAGCCGCGTCCGCACAGCTTTCAAAGTATACTCAACCACGGATGAGCGCGGACAGAATAGCTTGACACATATGCGCAGTACCACCTACTCTGTCTCAGCATTCACCTCGCACATGCTCTGTTGTAGCACCGGAGCTGATCGCGGCCGCTCTAGTCATTGCTTGTGTTTATCAGCCAGCCACGGCTTTATCTGGAATGTCACCGTTTCTGTCACTTCAACTTCCCGATCAGGTGACGAACACACACACACACACACACAAAATCATCTGCCTCATGAAAAAAATTTATTTAAAAAAATGGAGTTAATATTTGCATCATTTATGATTTATTTTATCCACTCGCAAATAATCAGAATGCATTTTTTATTACCTGACCCATGGATATAGGAAAAGCAAAATATGTTTGCTGCGTAAATCACAACACACTGGGCTAGCTAACCAATCAGAGCCCATCTTCTTATTTCTGAGGGCGGGGCTTCATAAAAACAGGAAAAGATCAGCCCGTTTCTCAGAGAAGGGACAGAACGGTGTGGAATAAAGGTAAATTATGTGAAAAATAATGCATTTTTTTTAAAACGAAGCATTAACACATGTTAGACTGCACCCCATAAACACAATCAAGCCTAGAAAAAAAAACAGTGACCACCCCTTTAAGAAGCAAAATACTGTATTAACGTTCAGAACACAAATAATAACTTAATTTGATATAAAATATTTAAGCAGAGTATTAGACCATATTCTCTTCAAAGATAATCTTGCTCACCTTGCCTGTGGATTTGACTCCTTTCCAGATGCAGAAATAACATATGATCCACATTACAATAAGACACAGTAGAATCTCCCAGTTGATCTTACCGACCTGCTCAATACCATCAGAAAGAACCAGCACTCTGTTTCTATAAAATTTGACAAGAGAGAACAACAACTTTACAACTTTACAGAGGGCCAACAACTTCAGTTTTATTATATATGTATGTGTGTGTATCTATGTTTTTTGAATTGCTAATGCATAATGTTCTTGCAAGGATTGATTTCATTGTAATATAATTTATGCTTATGTATTCACCTCCAGAACTCTGTAACCGAAGTAGTTGAATTAATCAGCATTGTCCGGTTAAGGGTCAGATTGTTTGCAGCAAGATTCACACAGTCAGCTATGACAGAGACGACGAAATAAAAGTTTGCAAACCACTGGTCCAGCATATTCATATACTGTATGATATTCAATAGATAGTACTGAGCTCTTTCTGTGAGTTTTGTTTCAAATGTTCACCTGTGTTCCAAGTATTGTCACAACTGTCCCACGGCAGTTGGGAGCTAAAAGAGAAGATGAAGTAGAAAAGCGCCCAGGCCAGAATGATGATGTAATACATGCAGCTGTACAAAATAATCAGTTGTCCTGCATAGCCAATACCTGACAAATGCAAACAGATACATTAATCAGCAGGGACATACAACTAATTTCACAGAGACCCATGGGAATGGCTGCAATGCAAAGTTTCATTTGCCACCAGGACTAAGGCACTCAACACAATTAGTGTGCCAAATTTCACTAACTTTTACATTACAGTTCTAGGGGCTGATATGGATTTCTATACAGATTAATATTGTCTAGATTGATACACTGTCTCACATTTACTTTAGAAAATGCAAGTGGTGGTTGCCTGTACCCTAACAATGAGTGCATATAAAAAAAAGCATGAATTAATTTGTTTAAATCTTTTGACTCACCCTCAGCCAGTGGACAAAGCCGACGCCAACAAGTAATGCCCCCTTCCTGTGTGTACTGTCCCATAGCCGTCTCTAGCAGGAACAGAGGCACCCCACAGGTAACCACAAACACCAGGTAGGGTATCAGGAACGCCCCTGAGAACACACCAGTGTGATAATACATTATTAAAATGCCACAGAAACCTAAGGTATAGTATTCATTTTTGTAACCATAATGAAATCTCCAACAAACAAATATTTGTGTCTTTAGTCCGCTTCATACCTCCTCCATTCTTGTAGCAGAGATAGGGAAATCTCCACACATTACCCAGACCAATCACAATCCCTGCCACAGCTAAAATAAACTCTGTTTTACTCCCCCAGGATCCTCTCTCCTCTATTTGTCCTTTGATTTTTTTCATATCTTCACACTGTTTTGACCAGGTCGCTCCGATCCTGCTGTTCAGACTGCTACACATTCAAAGTGAGTTTGTTCTAAATTCTGCTTTGCTGCACGCAAATAAAAATGTATCAAGCTATTCATTGACTGATCCTCTCCAGCTGAAATGACAAACCAAAGTACGAAATGGTAATGGGGCAGATCTAAAGCAGATGCAGATCAGGTTGCTACTAAGTTATATGATATACCTCAGTTAAAATTTGTATTTCAAATTTTTAGTTTCAAAAATATTGTTAGCATGTGTAAAACCTACAGCATCCAGTCTTGGATCACATTTGCTTAAACACAGAGTATGAGGCTTTATCAATGCTAAAGTCACAGGTTCAGTTCGTAGGAAATGCATCAGCTGTTACAATGTAAAAAATCACTTTGGGTAAAAACATCTTCCAGATGTGTAAATGTAAGTATATTTAATTACAAGAAGCTCACTGAAGCTAGCAACTGTGGGTGAGATACAGGTATAAATGTCTTTTTCGAGGTTCCACAGAATATGATTGAATAAGTAGTAAAAACTCCTGTTAATACCTTTATTGATTTAAAAAAAAAAAATAGGTCTGTTATTTCAATTTGGAAAATGTAATTATATAATATTATACTGTATAAATAGATCATTATGCAGCCCTTCTTTTCACTGCTGTTAGTAACATGATTATTTGTCATTTATAAGGAGGTTTCAGATTGAATTCAAATGTATCAAACAAGTTTAAGAGTTTCTGGGATTTTCTCATGTTTAATTGTTATACTTTTCCAACAGCATGCTAAAAAATATGCTTCCAATTTGGCTTCTGCTTATTTGAACCCTATTGAAAAGTTTAATCCTGAAAAGTTAAAGCCTTTTTGAGCATTAGTGAATGTTTGCACCTTTTGTTACAGTTGACATGAGTCCACCTCTATGCATGATAGCTTCCACATAGCCTTAGTGGCCACTGCAACTTCTGATGCAGCACAGTGTATGGAAATTATGAGAAAAGATGGATCTCATAATCATAAAAGGTTCCAAATACTAAGAAGATGCTGGAAAACCAAACAATGTGCAGGACCTTTAAGATTTTTTTTCCCGGATGAACAATGGGAAATGAGGGACTAATATTAAACAGGCATTGGTGATCCAGTTAACAACATGCATTAAGAAAGAAGCCTTTGGTTTTTAATTGGAGAATATTGTCAAGAATATTTCTGGTCTAGATGAATGCCTTTGTCTCCTATGGCTGGATCAAAGTGGCAATGATAACTGTGGTGGCTGCAGTATTTTTACTAGGGGTGCGCCGATCCGATATTCAGTATCGGTATCGCTCCAATACTGGCATTTTCTGCTGATCCGATATAGTGCGTATACTATTCTGTGTTATTATTAAGCCCCACAAAAGGCACAAAAACATTATAAAGCACCATAAAGTTTCTGTGCACTATATTTTAAGAATCAAGTGTTTTGAGGCCATAGTTTAATGTGAGGTACGAATATTTAAGTCATTAAATTCAAGTTGACGTAAACTCTTCTCTCCGCTGCGGCTGTCAGTCATCCAAACTGCAGCTGTGTCCCAAACTGAAGTGCATGGACTCCGAAGTGCGCATTTGAAGTGTGATTGCGTCTCAGCGTCACAACGTAAGCCGTCCCAATTCAGAATGCGCCCTCCGAAGACTGCATTCCAAGGCCGACTGCATCACCGAGGCGCAACAGCGACTTCAAATGCACCCTCCATTTCCCAGGAAAATGAAGTGTACATCTGATGGACACTTCACACCCTACCATATCCCAGAATCACTTGCGCGCAGATGACGATGTAATTTATATATTGGACTTATATGCGATGCTGCCACAGACGGCAGCCTCAGTGTTTGGCTCTCCAGTGTTTGTACTGTTTTTGTTAGTTTTTCCTGTTTTTTGTTTCGATGTACTGGAAGCTTGTGACACTATAACAAATTCCTTGTATGTGCAAACATACTTGGCAATAAAGCTCTTTCTGATTCTGATTCTGATATTCAAAGAACATGGAAGATGAGAGTTCTCTGGGGGAATTCACATTGAAATGTAATTATTGTGTTTTCATTTACTCAAATACCTAGCGAAACAAGTGTTAAAAGCCAGGTTTTTTTTAACAAAACCAAAGCCCACAAACAATAAGACAACCACTATATAAGGCAATAGTCTTTCTTTTTGCTGGGTTTTTGTAGTGCTGTCATGTCTACAAATGTTTTAACCAAACTATAGCACTTCAGTATTTTGTATGCATGTCCTCCTGTGTCATATTTTCTAATGTTAAGATTGCAAACCTGTCTTTATATTTTTCATAAGTGCATCCATTTTCTCTTGTTTTAGTACTATTTTGGAGAAAATTAGCCTGCTGGGGAAAGACTTAAAGGGGTCATATGATGCTATTTTAAAGATCATTATTTTGTGTATTTGGTGTAACAGAATATGTTGACATGCTTTAATGTTCAAAAAACAACATGATGCATTGATGCATTGATACCAAACAGTATATTTAGTAGGCAACTTTAAATGTAACAACCTTGAACATATTCAGAAGTAAAATGCAACATACACATCAGTGCAGCAGTAATATTAATGCAAAACCATCCTGACAAATTCTTTTTCTGTTTCTATTTGGAAGTTCTGTCCAGCTGTGTCCCAAACTGAAGTGCATGGACTCCAGAGTGCACATTTGAAGTGCGATTGTGTCACAGCGGTTTCTGAGATGCTTTGGCTTCACTTTTTTATTTATTTATTGAACAATCAAAATCCTAATACAAACAACTTGGCCATATCAAAACATCTTTTGATATCATCTTTTCAAAACGTGGACGGAAATGTCATATTTTCTGTTGCTTCTTTTAGCATAAGCATAAAAGGTTCTTTTAGTATGCTCCAAAAGTGTTTATAAAAGTTTGCAGTCACACCCTGGAGATTTGTCTAAAGATAAGCTACCTACTGCTTTATCCAATTCATCAGATGTAATATCTGCATCACACAGTGCTACAAAATCATCATCTCTATGGGGAATAAAATCTTTAATAAGGTCAAAAAAGGATGTTGTATCGTCTAGAGAAAAGGTTGAGGAATATAGGTTACTGTAAAAAGAAACAACGTCCTTAGTGATTGAAGCTTGAAGCCAGGTTTTTTTTAACAAAACCAAAGCCCACAAACAATAAGACAACCACTATATAAGGCAATAGTCTTTCTTTTTGCTGGGTTTTTGTAGTGCTGTCATGTCTACAAATGTTTTAACCAAACTATAGCACTTCAGTATTTTGTATGCATGTCCTCCTGTGTCATATTTTCTAATGTTAAGATTGCAAACCTGTCTTTATATTTTTCATAAGTGCATCCATTTTCTCTTGTTTTAGTACTATTTTGGAGAAAATTAGCCTGCTGGGGAAAGACTTAAAGGGGTCATATGATGCTATTTTAAAGATCATTATTTTGTGTATTTGGTGTAACAGAATATGTTGACATGCTTTAATGTTCAAAAAACAACATGATGCATTGATGCATTGATACCAAACAGTATATTTAGTAGGCAACTTTAAATGTAACAACCTTGAACATATTCAGAAGTAAAATGCAACATACACATCAGTGCAGCAGTAATATTAATGCAAAACCATCCTGACAAATTCTTTTTCTGTTTCTATTTGGAAGTTCTGTCCAGCTGTGTCCCAAACTGAAGTGCATGGACTCCAGAGTGCACATTTGAAGTGCGATTGTGTCACAGCGGTTTCTGAGATGCTTTGGCTTCACTTTTTTATTTATTTATTGAACAATCAAAATCCTAATACAAACAACTTGGCCATATCAAAACATCTTTTGATATCATCTTTTCAAAACGTGGACGGAAATGTCATATTTTCTGTTGCTTCTTTTAGCATAAGCATAAAAGGTTCTTTTAGTATGCTCCAAAAGTGTTTATAAAAGTTTGCAGTCACACCCTGGAGATTTGTCTAAAGATAAGCTACCTACTGCTTTATCCAATTCATCAGATGTAATATCTGCATCACACAGTGCTACAAAATCATCATCTCTATGGGGAATAAAATCTTTAATAAGGTCAAAAAAGGATGTTGTATCGTCTAGAGAAAAGGTTGAGGAATATAGGTTACTGTAAAAAGAAACAACGTCCTTAGTGATTGAAGCTTGATCAGTAATTACCTGGCCCTGGATCAATAAAGCTTTAACTGAAAGTCTCTTGCCTTCTTTTTTCTAACCGACAGAAATATGAAGTACTCCTTTCCCCCTCCTCAATCCATTTAGCTCTAGACCTGATAAAAGTCCCTTCTGCTTTACAAAGATAGATTTCATCGAGTTTGTTTTGAAGACTTTGTAGTTTCTGTTTTTCATTATCAGTAGGTGATGTTTTATTATAATAGACATTTATTTCTTTAATAATATTAAATTCAGATAATCTGTTACTTCTATTTAGTGTTTTACCAAAATGAATTGAATATTCCCTAATTTTAAATTTAAGAAATTCCCATTTGGAGATATAGGACACTATACACATTAGAGACTATGGCCTTAATACCGTCATTAAATGACTGGCATTTTAATCAATTTGAATTGAATTTCCAATACCCTTTATTTTGTCGGCTAACACCAGGAGGTTTAAAAATCAATTTAATAACAGAATGATCTGTTAGAAGAGCTGCTGACATAGAGCAATCACTGAAAATGAATAATTGAAACTGAAATTAACCAAAAATCTATTCTAGACTTTACTACATTATTTGGTTTAAACCAAGAATATCGTTTCACGTTAGGATATTTAAAGTGCCAAGGATCCAATAAATTGTGAGTGTGACAAAAATCAGTTAAAACAGGGTTATAAAAAGAACTATCGGTACATCTGGAGAGATATCTATCAAGGCATTCATCACTGACCATGTTAAAATCACCACCCATAATTATACTAGCAGTCGGATAAATGTGTTTAAGGTTTACAATGACACTGGAAACATCTGAAATCAACTGTCTTGAATGTTTTGTAGTACATTATTAAAACCATAAACATTGACCATAATAAAATAATGTTCATCCATATTCAAGACACAGATTAACCAGTGACCATTATTGCTGAATCTAGATGTCACTAATTTACTGGGTGGATTACAAAACAAAACAGCCACACCGGCTGATCTAGTGGACCCATGATCAAAAAGGATTTTGTCTCCCCATTGATTTACCCAAAATCTTTCATCCTCTTGTTTGGAGTGTGTTTCCTGCAACAAAATAAAGTGTGCTTTTTTCGCCCTTGCAAAACAGAAATAATGAATTTCTCTTAGTGTTCTCTCGTAAGCCCCTAACATTAAGTGAAATACAAGAAAAAACTAAATTATTCATAAACAAAATTGGCAACTGCCAACAAATATTAGTAAGTCCAACCAATTATAATTTGGAAAAATTGAGAAACAAAAGCCCAAACAGGCACTGTCCCTTCAAACTGCATTCAATGCAAAAATACCATCCAAACAAATCATATAAATCAAAAGGCCATTTCAAGCGTTAAATACTAAGGCATTTGTTCATATACCTTGTGTGCTCCTAAGTGATTCTTTGTCCGTTTATATATCCCACACCTCCTCGGAAGTACGCACGCTTTCCTGCATCTCTAGATTCTTTTATCTTTGGCCACAGTGCAGCTCGGGTCTCGCTTTGATGAAGCTGATATGAAGCTCTTTGCAGATCACGTGGTCCTTTGTCATTCTCCACAGTGCATCTCAGTGTATTCTCTGAGTAAATTGAATGATGACATGCCTTGTTTTATTTTCTTTACGTCTACCTATTGCAGGTGCATATCGCCACCTGTTATGGAGTGTGAAAAGAATGAACAAACCCTCCTATATCCAATTATATAACCCACTATTCTTAATAAATCTCATGACTGCATGTATTTGTTTTCCTGAATTTGGACCATCATTTAATAAACTGGTTATAGTAAATTCATGGCATCCTACTGCTTGTAATTCTTCCTTAAGAATCCTCCTTTCTATTTCATATATCTTACATGCTCTACAGTTTCCTCTATTAAACAGACATCACATAGACCCGTGTTATGTTTCCCTATAATGTGTAAAGTATGATTTAGATTTGAATGTCCTGTTCGTAAATGTGTGAAAATAACTTGTTCTTTTCTCAGTATCTCTTCCCTTTGTGCTTTGAACTTTTCTATGTGGAGCGCTGAGCCTGCGCACTATGACTCCGTGTTGCTTCAAGCGCATCATTCAATAGGATTACTCCTATTTACTTTTATTTTTCCCCCCACTAAATAATGTTTTTTCTCTAAATGTTTAGATTTTATAAAATGATTGTGAACTCATAATTTTTGTAGAGTAACTTTTGCTGCTGAATTATCCGCTAACCTAGTTTATAATAGTATTTTTCTCATAGATTATGATTATATATTTTTTAATTTGTTATTTTTCTTTATAATGAAGTTGTCTATATTTAGTAGATTGTGTGTAATACACAAAAGAGTGATGATCAGGTCAACACACACTGAGGAATAGAAAAAAAACAAAAAAACAACTGTGCTGGTATCGAATCGGTACTCCAATACTCAGAACTTTTTGTATCGGATCAGGATCGATTCTGAAATAATGGTATCGTGCCACCCCTAATTTTTACTGAAACTATGTTTGCTAAAAGTAAATGAGATAAATTGTGGTTAGGGCATTTTTGTCATTAGCCCAATCTAAAAGACAGTAAACATCCTTAGGGTAAAAAAATTAACACTCACCAAGTAACAATCAGCTTGAGAAAGTAAATTTGTTGACTGGTGACATTTTTGGAACTACAGTATTCCTTTAACTGACATCTCTACCATCTGGTTGAGCTAACTTTGATATGGAATAAATCGGTCAAAAGGAAGAGATGAGAGAGCAATCTTTCCACAGCTGTACTGCCCCAACTCTGTGTCTGCTGTTGCCATGGGGGGTTTGGGAATTTCAAGTTTTCAAGTGACAGCAGCAGTTTACAAACTTCAGTCAGTCACACAGAAGGGAAAACGGTGCTGGTCAGTCATCAGATTATAGAGTCAAACAAGCAGTCAAGTAAGTAGGGATGAAACCATAACTTTGTTGTAAATAGGGTAGAGGGTAAAATAAATTTTAATTGTACGGTTGTAATTTGTGATTGTACGGTTGATATGTCTGTAAAGGACATATCATATAGCACACAGCATACGGCTATATATTATACAGATGTTTAAATACATTTTTTTTTTATCTTTGTGGCCCCTTAAGGTTATGAAATGTATCTAATACCTACTAATAAAGTTAAAGGAATGTTTATTATTGGAAAATAACTCATAAAATAGTTATCTGAATTTAAGATTTACCATGGACTGACAGCTCAACAGCTCAACCATTAGCTCCTTTTAGGGATGAAAGTTAAAGGGATATTATACAAGGTTTAAATAGCAATGTGAAGTCAGCACATAAACATAGTGAGATCTGTAGTTGGCTGAGCAATGTCAACTTTCATTTTTAATTTTTACGTAATTTTTAAATGGTATCATAACCTTCCGCACATGCAAGCAATAGATCTACAAATGCACAAAGGAATCCAGAAATACTTGATATAGATGCGCGCATCTGCAAAAAAAACAAAAAAAACAAACAAAAAAAATTTCCCAAATTAGGCTACCGGCAATGAGTTTCAGCAATTTCTACCACTGGTCATACTAGTAGATAATGATTTCTGAGATCTTATTTTGAGTCTGAACAAATGTTCAGATAGATGGAGTGATATTGACAATATGTTCCTAAAACTTTTTAAAATTCTAACCTGCAGTTAAAATTTAAGGGTTGTACAGAGCGCAGCGTCCTAATTTCACCAGGGAAATATTAACTAGATTACAGGTGACAATTATACTGAAAAAGTTCACACAAGTTTCCTCTATCAGTGTGAGATCTGAGTCAAATTACAAAAATGCATTATTTTGTAAATATATATATAAAATAGAACTTACAATATTAATAATAAGGATAATAATAAAAAAAATATCTAAAATGATCAGTCCCGTCAAACTTGACTGTGGAAACTGTGAAGTTACACTTTACACACATGCACACACACACGCACGCACGCACGCACGCACGCACGCACGCACGCACGCACGCACGCACGCACGCACGCACGCACGCACGCACGCACGCACGCACGCACGCACGCACGCACGCACACACACACACACACACACACACACACGTCTGGTTTGCTATCCTTGTGGGGACTCTCCATAGGTGTAATGGTTTTTATGCTGTACAGATCGTATATTATATTGCCCTACACCAACCCTACACCTAAACCTACCCCTCACAGGAAACTTTATGCATTTTTAGATTTTCAAAAAACTTAATTCTGTGTGATTTATTAGCTTGTTTACCCGTGGGGACCTCAATTTAGGTCCCCACCCCATGAGTCTGTGTGTATTTAGGTTTAAGTCCCCACCAGAATAGAAAAACAGGTACACACACACACACACACATACACACACACACACACACACACACACAAATTGAGTGAACAAAAATCACAGACAGATGTTCTTGGAGGTAAACAGACCTGCACAGTTTAGCCCCAACAAATTCAGTTAAAGAATAGGATAAACACTGGGGACTGAAAGGACTGAAGACTGCAGACTTCTGAAGCAGCAAAACAGGGTATACAGAGGGTATACACAAATGCTAATTGATAGAATACACAAAAAGCCCTGCAAAAAGTAATCGTCCATCAATTTTCCAAATCCTTGTCCTATGTAGCTTGCAGGGATGCTGGACAGATGTGTAGGAACCACCAACTCAATTTTAGCAAATCAGGTAAAATGGTTGAAAAAGTGTCACACCCACACCAGTCTCTTCCTCAAAAACACCTTCCTTGTTCCAGTTCTTCTGTGTTCTGAATACCTGTTGCTTTTGAAGGACTGTTTAAAACACGCACTTCCTCCATCAGTCTTTGTCTGGCCTCATATAAGGACAAACAGACTCTATACATGTATAGTGTGTAGTGTTTAGTTTGACTACTTACCTCAATCTCCTCTGTGTTTGTCCTACATAGTCTCTTTTTGCATGCTCCAGTGTTTTTTGTTTTTGTTTTTTTGTTTAGCGCTTTTCACAATAAAAAAACATTGCAAAGCAGCTTTACAGAAGTTTAAAGTATAAAGTTTCTACATTATATTTAGTAGTAGCTAATCAGTGGTGACTGTCAAGTTGATGTCCATATATGGCAGAAATGTACAGTAAAATTCATGCAGTTAGTTAATGACATGTAATCAAACAGCCAGTGAACACTATTAACTGCAATTATTAAATATGTTGCGATTAAACTTATAGCAAGATTTGGTAGTTTTGTATGTTGTTTGAGGGCTGGCATCATCCGAGGTCCTCTGAGGTGTTGGCATCATCTCTCTCAGGTGTTCGGTCATCTCAGATCTTTGCTAGGGTTGGATCCAGATGTTACCGTGTTATTCCTTTTGTCAGTTCCAGTGTTCATTTTCCATTGTGGAATTTCTCTATTTGATGAACACACTCATTTGTGGCAAATTGAGTGCACATCATAATAAAGCACCTGTTAAAACTTTACATTTTGTTTTTGCAGAAGTGTAACAACGCAATGTACTTGTTTACAAATGATGTACTATGGTAAAAGGCTCTTCCCCTGTAACAATGCATAATAAATAAAAGTTGTTAGTGCTTTACTGCCACATTTTTGCTCAAACTGTACACACAGGTACTTTTCAATTATATTATTTTTATATATGTAAATCTACCTAAAATTCCCCAGTAACAACACAATGCAAGTCAATGACTGCTCAGATGGCAACATCTGACCTCAAAAAGGGTGGTTACTCAACAGTGACACACATCGAGATGGCATGTACCAGCCTTCATTTATGTCTAACTTAAGCACTTATTGGCTTACAATGATTGATGCAACAAATGATTGATGGAATCTCTAGAATCAGCAAGAATTAGAACATTCAAGTGAGAAAACGTAAACAAGTAACATGTTGTTGGCCTAACCCATATGGAAATGTAATATTTGACATACTGTATATTGTCCTGTATCAAGAGTGATATTGCCAATTGTTACCTATAAGGCCATATATAATTTTCACGTATTCTCTGGGTAGATGAAGATGTAAGTTTCTAATCTTATTCTCTATTTTTATATGTACATATGTTAACAATATCCATGATGATTTTATGTAGCAACCACACTCTAAAAAATTATGGGTTAAATGGGGTTAAAAGGGACAAACCCAGCTATTGGGTTGTTTTGACCCAGCTATTGGGTTGTCTTGACCCAGCGGTTGGGTTGTTTTGAACCCAACCGCTGGGTCAAAACAACCCAATACCTGGGTCAAAACAACCCAATAGCTGGGTTTGTCCCTTTTTAACCCAGCGCTGGGTTATATTTAAAATATTTTTTAGAGTGCACATATCAGCAATGTTTTATATATGCAACTTAATTAAAACAATATATATATATATATATATATATATATATATATATATATATATATATATATACACACACACACACACACA